>NW_025960179.1:0-45719 GCF_023159225.1 Perognathus longimembris pacificus
GCCCAGGGCGCGTTTACCCGCCTCTCTCAAGAACCATCCTCCTGGACTCATGAAAATCTGTAGCTTCAAGGCCTCTGAATTTAAAAGTGGCCAGGCCGGTCTTTTTTTTTTTTTTTTTTTTTTTTTGCTGCGGGGCACCGCCGCCGCAGAAAAGCGGCTCAGGGATGCCGAAATATGCATATGTATAGAGTCAAGCTGAGTTTCACATGGGGGAGGGGTAGCAAGCCTGCGGCTGCTCTGCTCCTCTCCTGTCTGCCGCGGCTTGGGTTCCCGGGTACCGAACGAGATTTGGTCCCAGGGCTTTTTGGAGTAGGCATCGGGGCCCACTCCAGATCAAAATTACCTCCGGTTTCCTTCTCCTGAATCCAGGGGTTCCCCGCCCGGGTCCCAAGAGAGGCAAGCCTTGAGAGTCTTAATGGCTCGCAGTGAGAGTTTTCCCCATGGTGCTGTTTGTAATTCCCGCTCTAGTCGGGTCCCAAATTTCCCATGAGAGTGGGTTGGCTCCAGTTAGCCACGGGACTCTGTGGGTCAATTCCTCCCAAATTTGTATGGCGCAGGGCTCTGAGATATTAATCCCCGCGTTTTGGAGGGTGAACTTTAGGATCTTAGGGGGCGAATTGTTTCGCCGACTCTGGACTTGTCCCATCCTCTTACCTGAGGTGGGAGGATCGCGCGTCTCAGGATTTCCAACCTGTTTCCGTCAGGGCCGGTCGGGAGCCGGGCTTTCTTGCGTGGATTCGTGCAAACCACGTGGGGCGCCACTCTGTGGGGACTGCTTTCTCTGCTCCGGCTCAAGTGCTCATTTCTTTCTCTTATTATCCTCGCATCGCCTTCTCCCCCGACCCTCGGCCTGCAGTTTTGTCGGGGTGAGACGTGGGGATGTCTCCGTCCTAGCGGGCGCGCGACTCGCGTGGTAATGTGACCGCTATCCTACTCTGGAAGCAACGGACATAGACCACGGAGTCAGCTTCTGAGAGCGAACTAACTTTATTGAGAGAGGGGCAAGGGTAGATGATCGGGGGGAAGGGGGTTGGCCAGGATTCCCATAGGCCATGAGCTGTCAGGTGACCTCCAAGGGGCTGGTCACTTGACCTCCAAGGGGCTGGTCACTTGACCTCCAAGGCGGGGCTGGTAGGCGCCAGGCTGGCTGCCAGCTAGGTCGGGGGTCTCTTATCGGACCGGTTTCTCCAGATTCCAATGTAGGGAGGATGGAAGGGCTGCATTCCCCAGCTGGGGGAGGTGCCTCAGGCCCCTTCCATCTAGGGGGAAGATGGACCCCAACACATTATCCTTTCCCCTGTGTAATTACTTTAACAAGCTCCAGCTGTTTTTATTCTCAGAAGGTTTACTCCCTGATATACAGCTGCCTACCCTCTTTGTAAGTGCAGGTCCTAAATGAGCTTTTTTCTCTGTTCCCTCACCACAATCCAGATTGTTTTGGGGTGTTACAAGTACAGTAACCATACCAGGAAGTACTTAATTTATTAAGCTACTGCTTTTCTTAATCTCAGTGGAGATATTTACTGATAAACAGCTACCTACGCAGCATGTTCATGTCGTTCTTAATGAGCTTTTTTTCTCTCTCCCCTCACCACAAATCAGATTCTTCTGAGGAGTTCCCAGTACATTATCCTTTCCCCTGTGTAATTACCTTAACAAGCTCCAGCTGTTTTTATTCTCAGAAGGTTTACTCCCTGATATACAGCTGCCTACCCCCTTCATAAGTGCAGTTCCTAAATGAGCTTTTTTCTCTGTTCCCTCACCACAATCCAGATTCTTTTGGGGAGTTTCCAGTACAGTAACCATACCAGGAAGTACTTAATTTATTAAGCTACTGCTTTTCTTAATCTCAGTTGAGATATTTACTGATAAACAGCGACCTACGCAGCATGTTCATGTCGTTCCGAAATGAGCTTTTATCTCTCTCCCCTCACACAAACCAGATTCTTCTGAGGAGTTCCCAGTACATTATCCTTTCCCCTGTGTAATTATCTTAACAAACTCTAGCTGTTTTTATTCTCAGAAGGTTTACTCCCTGATATACAGCTGCCTACCCCCTTCGTATGTGCAGGTCCTAAATGAGCTTTTTTCTCTGTTCCCTCACCACAATCCAGATTCTTTTGGGTAGTTACCAGTACAGTAACCATACCAGGAAGTACTTAAGTTATTAAGCTACTGGTTTTCTTAATCTCAGTGGAGATATTTACTGATAAACAGCTACCTATGCAGCATGTTCATGTCGTTCCTAAATGAGCTTTTATCTCTCTCCCCTCACCACAAATCAGATTCTTCTGAGGAGTTCCCAGTACATTATCCTTTCCCCTGTGTAATGACCTTAACAAGCTCCAGCTGTTTTTATTCTCAGAAGGTTTACTCCCGGATATACAGCTGCCTACCCCCTTCGTAAGTGCAGGTCCTAAATGAGCTTTTTTCTCTGTTCCCTCACCACAGTCCAGATTCTTTTGGGGAGTTACCAGTACAGTAACCATACCAGGAAGTACTTAAGTTATTAAGCTACTGGTTTTCTTAATCTCAGTGGAGATATTTACTGATAAACAGCTACCTATGCAGCATGTTCATGTCGTTCCTAAATGAGCTTTTATCTCTCTCCCCTCACCACAAATCAGATTCTTCTGAGGAGTTCCCAGTACATTATCCTTTCCCCTGTGTAATTACCTTAACAAGCTCCAGCTGTTTTTATTCTCAGAAGGTTTACTCCCGGATATACAGCTGCCTACCCCCTTCGTAAGTGCAGGTCCTAAATGAGCTTTTTTCTCTGTTCCCTCACCACAGTCCAGATTCTTTTGGGGAGTTACCAGTACAGTAACCATACCAGGAAGTACTTAATTGATTAAGCTTCTGCTTTTCTTAATCTCAGTGGAGATATTTTACTGATAAACAGCTACCTATGCAGCATGTTCATGTCGTTCATAAATGAGCTTTTATCTCTCTCCCCTCACCACAAATCAGATTCTTCTGAGGAGTTCCCAGTACATTATCCTTTCCCCTGTGTAAATACCTTAACAAGCTCCAGCTGTTTTTATTCTCAGAAGGTTTACTCCCTGATATACAGCTGCCTACGCCCTTCATAAGTGCAGGTCCTAAATGAGCTTTTTTCTCTGTTCCCTCACCACAATCCAGATTCTGTATGGGAGTTACCAGTACAGTAACCATACCAGGAAGTACTTAATTTATTAAGCTACTACTTTTCTTAATCTCAGTGGAGATATTTACTGATAAACAGCTACCTACGCAGCATGTTCATGTCGTTCCTAAATGAGCTTTTATCTCTCTCCCCTCACCACAAATCAGATTCTTCTGAGGAGTTCCCAGTACATTATCCTTTCCCCTGTGTAATTACCTTAACAAGCTCCAGCTGCTTTTATTCTCAGAAGGTTTACAGCCTGATATACAGCTGCCTACTCCCTTCGTAAGTGCAGGTCCTAAATGAGTTTTTTCTCCGTTCCCTCACCACAATCCAGATTCTTTTTGGGAGTTACCAGTACAGTAACCATACCAGGAAGTACTTAATTTATTAAGCTACTGCTTTTCTTAATCTCAGTGGAGATATTTACTGATAAACAGCTACCTACGCAGCATGTTCATGTCGTTCCTAAATGAGCTTTTATCTCTCTCCCCTAACCACAGATCAGATTCTTCTGAGGAGTTCCCAGTACATTATCCTTTCCCCTGTGTAATTACCTTAACAAGCTCCAGCTGTTTTTATTCTCAGAAGGTTTACTTCCTGATATACTGCTGCCTACCCCCTTCGTAAGTGCAGGTCCTAAATGAGCTTTTTTCTCTGTTCCCTCACCACAATCCAGATTCTTTTGGGGAGTTACCAGTACAGTAACCATACCAGGAAGTACTTAATTTCTTAAGCTACTGCTTTTCTTAATCTCAGTGGAGATATTTACTGATAAACAGCTACCTACGCAGCATGTTCATGTCGTTAATAAATGAGCTTTTATCTCTCTCTCCCCTCACCACAAATCAGATTCTTCTGAGGAGTTCCCAGTACATTATCCTTTCCCCTGTGTAATTACCTTAACAAGCTCCAGCTGTTTTTATTCTCAGAAGGTTTACTCCCTGATATACTGCTGCCTACCCCCTTCGTAAGTGCAGGTCCTAAATGAGCTTTTTTCTCTGTTTCCTCACCACAATCCAGATTCTTTTGGGGAGTTACCAGTACAGTAACCATACCAGGAAGTACTTCATTTATGAAGCTACTGCTTTTCTTAATCTCAGTGTAGATATTTACTGATAAACAGCTACGTACGCAGCATGTTCATGTCGTTCCTAAATGAGCTTTTATCTCTCTCCCCTCACCACAAATCAGATTCTTCTGAGGAGTTCCCAGTACATTTTCCTTTCCCCTGTGTAATTACCTTAACAAGTTCCAGCTGTTTTTATTCTCAGAAGGTTTACTCCCTGATATACAGCTGCCTACCCCCTTCGTAAGTGCAGGTCCTAAATGATCTTTTTTCTCTGTTCCCTCACCACGATCCAGATTCTTTTGGGGAGTTACCAGTACAGTAACCATACCAGGAAGTACTTAATTTATTAAGCTACTGCTTTTCTTATTCTCAGTGGAGATATTTACTGATAAACAGTTACCTACGCAGCATGTTCATGTCGTTCCTAAATGAGATTTTATCTCTATCCTCACCACAAATCAGATTCTTCTGAGGAGTTCCCAGTAGATTATCCTTTCCCCTGTGTAATGACCTTAACAAGCTCCAGCTGTTTTTATTCTCAGAAGGTTTACTCCCAGATATACAGCTGCCTATCCCCTTCGTAAGTGCAGGTCCTAAATGAGCTTTTGTCTCTGATCCCTCACCACAATCCAGATTCTTTTGGGGAGTTACCAGTACAGTAACCATACCAGGAAGTACTTAATTTATTAAGCTACTGCTTTTCTTAATCTCAGTGGAGATATTTACTGATAAACAGCTACGTATGCAGCATGTTCATGTCCTTCCTAAATGAGGTTTTATCTCTCTCCCCTCACCACAAATCAGATTCTTCTGAGGAGTTCCCAGTACATTATCCTTTCCCCTGTGTAATTACCTTAACAAGTTCCAGCTGTTTTTATTCTCAGAAGGTTTACTCCCTGATATACAGCTGCCTACCCCCTTCGTAAGTGCAGGTCCTAAATGAGCTTTTTTCTCTGTTCCCTCACCACAATCCAGATTCTTTTGGGGAGTTACCAGTACAGTAACCATACCAGGAAGTACTTAATTTATTAAGCTACTGCTTTTCTTAATCTCAGTGGAGATATTTACTGATAAACAGCTACCTACGCAGCATGTTCATGTCGTTCTTAATGAGATTTTATCTCTCTCCTCACCATAAATCAGATTCTTCTGAGGAGTTCCCAGTACATTATCCTTTCCCCTGTGTAATTACCTTAACAAGTTCCAGCTGTTTTTATTCTCAGAAGGTTTACGCCAGGATATACTGCTGCCTACCCCCTTCGTAAGTGCAGGTCCTAAATGAGCTTTTTTCTCTGTTCCCTCACCACAGTCCAGATTCTTTTGGGGAGTTACCCGTACAGTAACCATACCAGGAAGTACTTAATTTATTAAGCTACTGCTTTTCTTAATCTCAGTGGAGATATTTACTGATAAACAGCTACCTACGCAGGATGTTCATGTCGTTCCTAAATGAGCTTTTTTCTCTGTTCCCTCACCACAATCCAGATTCTTTTGGGGAGTTACCAGTACAGTATCCATACCAGTAAGTACTTAATTTATTAAGCTACTGCTTTTCTTAATCTCATTGGAGATATTTATTGATAAACAGCTACCTACGCAGCATGTTCATGTCGTTCCTAAATGAGCTTTTATCTCTCTCCCCTCACCACAAATCAGATTCTTCTGAGGAGTTCCCAGTACATTATCCTTTCCCCTGTGTAATTACCTTAACAAGCTCCAGCTGTTTTAATTCTCAGGAGCGATACTCCCTGATATACAGCTGCCTACCCCCTTCGTAATTGCAGGTCCTAAATGAGCTTTTTACTCTGTTCCCTCACCACAATCCAGATTCTTTTGGGGAGTTACCAGTACAGTAACCATACCAGGAAGTACTTAATTTATTAAGCTACTGCTTTTCTTAATCTCAGTGGAGATATTTACTGATAAACAGCTACCTACGCAGCATGTTCATGTCGTTCCTAAATGAGCTTTTATCTCTCTCCCCTCATCACAAATCAGATTCTTCTGAGGAGTTCCCAGTACATTATCCTTTCCCCTGTGTAATTACCTTAACGAGCTCCAGCTGTTTTTATTCTCAGAAGGTTCACTCCCTGATATACAACTGCCTAACCCCTTCGTTAGTGCAGGTCCTAAATGAGCTTTTTTCTCTGTTCACTCACCACAATCCAGATTCTTTTGGGGAGTTACCAGTACAGTAACCATACCAGGAAGTACTTAATTTATTAAGCTACTGCTTTTCTTAATCTCAGTGGAGATATTTACTGATAAACAGCTACCTATGCAGCATGTTCTTGTCGTTCCTAAATGAGCTTTTATCTCTCTCCCCTCACCACAAATCAGATTCTTTTGAGGAGTTCCCAGTACATTAACCTTTCCCCTGTGTAATTACCTTAACAAACTCCAGCTGTTTTTATTCTCAGAAGGTTTACTCCCTGATATACAGCTGCATACCCCCTTCGTAAGTGCAGGTCCTAAATGAGCTTTTTTCTCTGTTCCCTCACCACAATCCAGATTCTTTTGGGGAGTTACCAGTACAGTATCCATACCAGGAAGTACTTAATTTATTAAGCTACTGCTTTTCTTAATATCAGTGGAGATATTTACTGATAAACAACTACCTACGCAGCATGTTCATGTCGTTCCTAAATGAGCTTTTATCTCTCTCCCCTCACCACAAATCAGATTCTTCTGAGGAGTTCCCCGTACATTATCCTTTCCCCTGTGTAATTACCATAACAAGCTCCAGCTGTTTTTATTCTCAGAAGGTTTACTCCCTGATATACAGCTGCCTAACCCCTTCGTAAGTGCAGGTACTAAATGAGCTTTTTTCTCTGTTCCCTCACCACAATCCAGATTCTTTTGGGGAGTTACCAGTACAGTAACCATACCCGGAAGTACTTAATTTATTAAGCTACTGCTTTTCTTAATCTCAGTGGAGATATTTACTGATAAACAGCTACCGACGCAGCATGTTCATTTCGTTCCTAAATGAGCTTTTATCTCTCTCCCCTCACCACAAATCAGATTCTTCTAAGGAGTTCCCAGTACATTATCCTTTCCCCTGTGTAATTACCTTAACAAGCTCCAGCTGTTTTTATTCTCAGAACGTTTACTCCCTGATATACACCTGCCTACCCCCTTCGTAAGTGCAGGTCCTAAATGAGCTTTTTTCACTGTTCCCTCACCACAGTCCAGATTCTTTTGGGGAGTTACCCGTACAGTAACCATACCAGGAAGTACTTAATTTATTAAGCTACTGCTTTTCTTAATCTCAGTGGAGATATTTACTGATAAACAGCTACCTACGCAGCATGTTCATGTCGTTCCGAAATGAGCTTTTTTCTCTCTTCCCTCACCACAATCCAGATTCTTTTGGGGAGTTACCAGTACAGTATCCATACCAGGAAGTACTTAATTTATTAAGCTACTGCTTTTCTTAATCTCATTGGAGATATTTATTGATAAACAGCTACCTACGCAGCATGTTCATGTCGTTCCTAAATGAGCTTTTATCTCTCTCCCCTCACCACAAATCAGATTCTTCTGAGGAGTTCCCAGTACATTATCCTTTCCCCTGTGTAATTACCTTAACAAGCTCCAGCTGTTTTAATTCTCAGAAGCGATACTCCCTGATATACAGCTGCCTACCCCCTTCGTAATTGCAGGTCCTAAATGAGCTTTTTACTCTGTTCCCTCACCACAATCCAGATTCTTTTGGGGAGTTACCAGTACAGTAACCATACCAGGAAGTACTTAATTTATTAAGCTACTGCTTTTCTTAATCTCAGTGGAGATATTTACGGATAAACAGCTACCTACGCAGCATGTTCATGTCGTTCCTAAATGAGCTTTTATCTCTCTCCCCTCACCACAAATCAGATTCTTCTGAGGAGTTCCCAGTACATTATCCTTTCCCCTGTGTAATTACCTTAACAAGCTCCAGCTGTTTTAATTCTCAGAAGCGATACTCCCTGATATACAGCTGCCTACCCCCTTCGTAAGTGCAGGTCCTAAATGAGCTTTTTTCTCTGTTCCCTCACCACAATCCAGATTCTTTTGGGGAGTTACCAGTACAGTATCCATAAAAGGAAGTACTTAATTTATTAAGCTACTGCTTTTCTTAATCTCAGTGGAGATATTTACTGATAAACAGCTACGTATGCAGAATGTTCATTTCGTTCCTAAATGAGCTTTTATCTCTCTCCCCTCACCACAAATCAGATTCTTCTGATGAGTTCCCAGGACATTATCCTTTCCCCTGTGTAATTACCTTAACAAGCTCCAGCTGTTTTTATTCTCAGAAGGTTTACTCCCTGATATACAGCTGCCTACCCCCTTCGTAAGTGCAGGTCCTAAATGAGCTTTTTTCTCTGTTCCCTCACCACAATCCAGATTCTTTTGGGGAGTTACCAGTACGGTAACCATACCAGGAAGTACTTAATTTATTAAGCTACTGCTTTTCTTAATCTCAGTGGAGATATTTACAGATATACAGCTAACTATGCAGCATGTTCATGTCGTTCTTTAATGAGCTTTTATCTCTCTCCCCTCAGCACAAATCAGACTATTCTGAGGAGTTCCCAGTACATTATCCTTTCCCCTGTGTAATTACCTTAACTAGCTCCAGCTGTTTTTATTCTCAGAACGTTTACTCCCTGATATACAGCTGCCTACCCCCTTCGTAAGTGCAGGTCCTAAATGAGATTTTTTCTCTGTTCCCTCACCACAATCCAGATTCTTTTGGGGAGTTACCAGTACGGTAACCATACCAGGAAGTACTTAATTTATTAAGCTACTGCTTTTCTTAATCTCAGTGGAGATATTTACTGATAAACAGCTACGTATGCAGAATGTTCATGTCGTTCCTAAATGAGCTTTTATCTCTCTCCCCTCACCACAAATCAGATTCTTCTGATGAGTTCCCAGTACATTATCCTTTCCCCTGTGTAATTACCTTAACAAGCTCCAGCTGTTTTTATTCTCAGAAGGTTTAGTCCCAGATATACAGCTGCCTACCCCCTTCGTAATTGCAGGTCCTAAATGAGCTTTTTTCTCTTATCCCTCACCACAATCCAGATTCTTTTTGGGAGTTACCAGTACAGTAACCATACCAGGAAGTACTTGATTTATTAAGCTACTGCTTTTCTTAATCTCAGTGGAGATATTTACTGATAAACAGCTACGTATGCAGAATGTTCATGTCGTTCATAAATGAGCTTTTATCTCTCTCCCCTCACCACAAATCAGATTCTTCTGAGGAGTTCCCAGTACTTTATTCTTTCCCCTGTGTAATTACCTTAACAAGCTCCAGCTGTTTTTATTCTCAGAAGGTTTACTCCCTGATATACAGCTGCCTACCCCCTTCGTAAGTGCAGGTCCTAAATGAGCTTTTTTCTCTGTTCCCTCACCACAATCCAGATTCTTTTGGGGAGTTTCCCGTACAGTAACCATACCAGGAAGGACTTAATTTAGTAAGCTACTGCTTTTCTTAATCTCAGTGGAGATATTTACTGATAAACAGCTTCCTACGCAGCATGTTCTTGTCGTTCCTAAATGAGCTTTTATCTCTCTCCCCTCACCACAAATCAGATTCTTTTGAGGAGTTCCCAGTACACTAACCTTTCCCCTGTGTAATTACCTTAACAAACTCCAGCTGTTTTTATTCTCAGAAGGTTTACTCCCTGATATACAGCTGCCTACCCCCTTCGTAAGTGCAGGTCCTAAATGACCTTTTTTCTCTGTTCCCTCACCACAATCCAGATTATTTTGGGGAGTTACCAGTACGGTAACCATACCAGGAAGTACTTAATTTATTAAGCTACTGCTTTTCTTAATCTCAGTGGAGATATTTACAGATATACAGCTAACTACGCAGCATGTTCATGTCGTTCTTTAATGAGCTTTTATCTCTCTCCCCTCAGCAAAAATCAGACTATTCTGAGGAGTTCCCAGTGCATTATCCTTTCCCCTGTGTAATTACCTTAACGAGCTCCAGCTGTTTTTATTCTCAGAAGTTTTACTCCCTGATATACAACTGCCTTCCCCCTTCGTAAGTGCAGGTTCTAAATGAGCTTTTTTCTCTGTTCCCTCACCACAGTCCAGATTCTTTAGGGGAGTTACCCGTACAGTAACCATACCAGGAAATACTTAATTTATTAAGCTACTGCTTTTCTTAATCTCAGTGGAGATATTTACTGATAAACAGCTACCTACGCAGCATGTTCATGTCGTTCCTAAATGAGCTTTTTTCTCTGTTCCCTCACCACAATCCAGATTCTTTTGGGGAGTTACCAGTACAGTATCCATACCAGGAAGTACTTAATTTATTAAGCTACTGCTTTTCTTAATCTCAGTGGAGAAATTTACTGATAAACAGCTACCTACGCAGCATGTGCATGTCGTCACTAAATGAGCTTTTATCTCTCTCCCCTCATCACAAATCAGATTCTTCTGAGGATTTCCCAGTACATTATCCTTTCCCCTGTGTAATTACCTTAACAAGCTCCAGCTGTTTTTATTCTCAGAAGGTTTACTCCCTGATATACAGCTGCCTAACCCTTCGTAAGTGCAGGTCCTAAATGAGCTTTTTTCTCTGTTCCCTCACCAGAATCCAGATTCTTTTGGGGAGTTACGAGTAAAGTAACCATACCAGGAAGTACTTAATTTATTAAGCCACTGCTTTTCTTAATCTCAGTGGAGATATTTACTGATAAACAGCTACCTACGCAGCATGTTTATGTCGTTCATAAATGAGCTTTTATCTCTCTCCCCTCACAAAAATCAGATTCCTCTGAGGAGTTCCCAGTACATTATCCTTTCCCCTGTGTAATTACCTTAACAAGCTCCAGCTGTTTTTATTCTCTGAATATTACTCCATGATATACAGCTGCCTACCCCCTTCGTAAGTGCAGGTCTTAAATGACCTTTTTTCTCTGTTCCCTCACCAAAATCCAGATTCTTTTGGGGAGTTACAGGTACAGTAACAATAGCAGGAATTACTTAATTTATTAATCTACTGCTTTTCTTAATCTCAGTGGAGATATTTACTGATAAACAGCTACCTATGCAGCATGTTCATGTCGTTCCTAAATGAGCTTTTATCTCTCTCCCCTCACCACAAATCAGACTCTTCTGAGGATTTCCCAGTACATTATCCTTTCCCCGGTGTAATTACCTTAACAAGCTCCAGCTGTTTTTATTCTCAGAAGGTTTACTCCCTGATATACAACTGCCTTCCCCCTTTGTAATTGCAGGTCCTAAATGAGCTTTTTTCTCTGTTCCCTCACCACAATCCAGATTCTTTTGGGGAGTTACCAGTACAGTAACCATACCAGGAAGTACTTAATTTATTAAGCTACTGCTTTTCTTAATCTCAGTGGAGATATTTACTGATAAACAGCTACGTATGCAGAATGTTCATGTCGTTCCTAAATGAGCTTTTATCTCTCTCCCCTCACCACAAATCAGATTGTTCTGAGGAGTTCCCAGTACTTTATTCTTTTCCCTGTGTAATTACCTTAACAAGCTCCAGCTGTTTTTATTCTCAGAAGTTTTACTCCCTGATATACAGCTGCCTACCCCCTTCGTAAGTGCAGGTCGTAAATGAGCTTTTTTCTCTGTTCCCTCACCACAATCCAGATTCTTTTGGGGAGTTACCAGTACAGTAACCATACCAGGAAGTACTTAATTTATTAACCTACTGCTTTTCTTAATCTCAGTGGAGATATTTACTGATAAACAGCTACCTACGCAGCATGTTCATGTCGTTCCTATATGAGCTTTTATCTCTCTCCCCTCACCCCAAATCAGATTCTTCTGAGGAGTTCCCAGTACATTATCCTTTCCCCTGTGTAATTACCTTAACAAGCTCCAGCTGTTTTTATTCTCAGAAGGTTTACTCCCTGATATACAGCTGCCTACCCCCTTCATAAGTGCAGGTCTTAAATGAGCTTTTTTCTCTGTTCCCTCACCACAATCCAGATTCTCTTGGGGAGTTACCAGTACAGTAACCATACCAGGAAGTACTTAATTTATTAAGCCACTGCTTTTCTTAATCTTAGTGGAGATATTTACTGATAAACAGCTACCTACGCAGCCTGTTCATGTCGTTCCTAAATGAGCTTTTATCTCTCTCCCCTCACCACAAATCAGATTCTTCTGAGGAGTTCCCAGTACATTATCCTTTCCCCTGTGTAATTACCTTAACAAGCTCCAGCTGTTTTTATTCTCAGAAGGTTTACTCCCTGATATACAGCTGCCTACCCCCTTCGTAAGTGCAGTTCATAATGAGCTTTTTTCTCTGTACCCTCACCACAATCCAGATTCTTTTGGGGAGATACCAGTACAGTAACCATACCAGGAAGTACTTAATTTATTAAGCTACTGCTTTTCTTAATCTCAGTGGAGATATTTACTGATAAACAGCTACCTACGCAGCATGTTCATGTCGTTCCTAAATGAGCTTTTATCTCTCTCCCCTCACCACAAATCAGATTCTTCTGAGGAGTTTCCAGTACATTATCCTTTCCCCTGTGTAATTACCTTAACAAGCTCCAGCTGTTTTTATTCTCTGAATTTTACTCCCTGATATACAGCTGCCTACCCCCTTCGTAAGTGCAGGTCTTAAATGACCTTTTTTCTCTGTTCCCTCACCAAAATCCAGATTCTTTTGGGGAGTTACAGGTACAGTAACAATAGCAGGAAGTACTTAATTTATTAATCTACTGCTTTTCTTAATCTCAGTGGAGATATTTACTGATAAACAGCTACCTATGCAGCATGTTCATGTCGTTCCTAAATGAGCTTTTATCTCTCTCCCCTCACCACAAATCAGACTCTTCTGAGGAGTTCCCAGTACATTATCCTTTCCCCGGTGTAATTACCTTAACAAGCTCCAGCTGTTTTTATTCTCAGAAGGTTTACTCCCTGATATACAACTGCCTTCCCCCTTCGTAATTGCAGGTCCTAAATGAGCTTTTTTCTCTGTTCCCTCACCACAATCCAGATTCTTTTGGGGAGTTACCAGTACAGTAACCATACCAGGAAGTACTTAATTTATTAAGCTACTGCTTTTCTTAATCTCAGTGGAGATATTTACTGATAAACAGCTACGTATGCAGAATGTTCATGTCGTTCCTAAATGAGCTTTTATCTCTCTCCCCTCACCACAAATCAGATTCTTCTGATGAGTTCCCAGTACATTATCCTTTCCCCTGTGTAATTACCTTAACAAGCTCCAGCTGTTTTTATTCTCAGAACGTTTACTCCCTGATATACAGCTGCCTACCCCCTTCGTAAGTGCAGGTCCTAAATGAGCTTTTTTCTCTGTTCCCTCACCACAGTCCAGATTCTTTAGGGGAGTTACCCGTACAGTAACCATACCAGGAAATACTTAATTTATTAAGGTACTGCTTTTCTTAATCTCAGTGGAGAAATTTACTGATAAACAGCTACCTACGCAGCATGTTCATGTCGTTCCTAAATGAGCTTTTATCTCTCTCCCCTCACCACAAATCAGATTCTTCTGAGGAGTTCCCAGTACATTATCCTTTCCCCTGTGTAATTACCTTAACAAGCTCCAGCTGTTTTTATTCTCGGAACGTTTACTCCCTGATATACAGCTGCCTACCCCCTTCGTAAGTGCAGGTCCTAAATGAGCTTTTTTCTCTGTTCCCTCACCACAGTCCAGATTCTTTTGGGGAGTTACCCGTACAGTAACCATACCAGGAAATACTTAATTTATTAAGCTACTGCTTTTCTTAATCTCATTGGAGATATTTACTGATAAACAGCTACCTACGCAGCATGTTCATGTCGTTCCTAAATGAGCTTTTTTCTCTGTTCCCTCACCACAATCCAGATTCTTTTGGGGAGTTACCAGTACAGTATCCATACCAGGAAGTACTTAATTTATTAAGCTACTGCTTTTCTTAATCTCAGTGGAGATATTTACTGATAAACAGCTACCTACGCAGCATGTGCATGTCGTTCCTAAATGAGCTTTTATCTCTCTCCCCTCATCACAAATCAGATTCTTCTGAGGAGTTCCCAGTACATTATCCTTTCACCTGTGTAATTACCTTAACAAGATCCAGCTGTTTTTATTCTCAGAAGGTTTACTCCCTGATATACAGCTGCCTACCCCCTTCGTAAGTGCAGGTCCTAAATGAGCTTTTTTCTCTGTTCCCTCACCAAAATCCAGATTCTTTTGGGGAGTTACGAGTAAAGTAACCATACCAGGAAGTACTTAATTTATTAAGCCACTGCTTTTCTTAATCTCAGTGGAGATATTTACTGATAAACAGCTACCTACGCAGCATGTTTATGTCGTTCATAAATGAGCTTTTATCTCTCTCCCCTCACAAAAATCAGATTCCTCTGAGGAGTTCCCAGTACATTATCCTTTCCCCTGTGTAATTACCTTAACAAGCTCCAGCTGTTTTTATTCTCCGAAGGTTTACTCCCTGATATACAGCTGCCTACCCCCTTCGTAAGTGCAGGTCTTAAATGAGCTTTTTTCTCTGTTCCCTCACCAAAATCCAGATTCTTTTGTGGAGTTACCAGTACAGTAACCATACCAGGAAGTACTTAATTTATTAAGCTACTGCTTTTCTTAATCTCAGTGGAGAAATTTACTGATAAACAGCTACCTACGCAGCCTGTTCATGTCGTTCCTAAATGAGCTTTTATCTCTCTCCCCTCACCACAAATCAGATTCTTCTGAGGAGTTCCCAGTACATTATCCTTTCCCCTGTGTAATTACCTTAACAAGCTCCAGCTGTTTTTATTCTCAGAAGGTTTACTCCCTGATATACAGCTGCCTATCCACTTCGTAAGTGCAGTTCATAATGAGCTTATTTCTCTGTTCCCTCACCACAATCCAGATTCTTTTGGGGAGATACCAGTACAGTAACCATACCAGGAAGTACTTAAATTATTAAGCTACTGCTTTTCTTAATCTCATTGGAGATATTTATTGATAAACAGCTACCTACGCAGCATGTTCATGTCGTTCCTAAATGAGCTTTTATCTCTCTCCCCTCACCACAAATCAGATTCTTCTGAGGAGTTCCCAGTACATTATCCTTTCCCCTGTGTAATTACCTTAACAAGCTCCAGCTGTTTTAATTCTCAGAAGCGATACTCCCTGATATACAGCTGCCTACCCCCATCGTAATTGCAGGTCCTAAATGAGCTTTTTACTCTGTTCCCTCACCACAATCCAGATTCTTTTGTGTTGTTACCAGTACAGTAACCATACCAGGAAGTACTTAATTTATTAAGCTACTGCTTTTCTTAATCTCAGTGGAGATATTTACTGATAAACAGCTACCTACGCAGCATGTTCATGTCGTTCCTAAATGAGCTTTTATCTCTCTCCCCTCACCACAAATCAGATTCTTCTGAGGAGTTCCCAGTACATTATCCTTTCCCCTGTGTAATTACCTTAACAAGCTCCAGCTGTTTTTATTCTCAGAAGGTTTACTCCCTGATATACAACTGCCTACCCCCTTCGTAAGTGCAGGTCTTAAATGAGCTTTTTTCTCTGTTCCCTCACAACAATCCAGATTCTTTTGGGGAGTTACAGTATAGTAACCATACCAAGAAGTACTTAATTTATTAAGCTAATGCTTTTCTTAATCTCAGTGGAGATATTTACTGATAAACAGCTACCTACGCAGAATGTTCATGTCGGTCCTAAATGAGCTTTTATCTCTCTCCCCTCACCACAAATCAGATTCTTCTGAGGAGTTCCCAGTACATTATCCTTTCCCCTGTGTATTTACCTTAAGAAATTCCAGCTGTTTTTATTCTCAGAAGTTTTACTCCCTGATATACAGCTGCCTACCACCTTCGTAAGTGCAGGTCCTAAATGAGCTTTTTTCTCTGTTCCCTCACCACAATCCAGATTCTTTTGGGGAGTTACCAGTACAGTAACCATACCAGGTAGTACTTAATTTATTAAGCTACTGCTTTTCTTAATCTCAGTGGAGATATTTACTGATAAACAGCTACCTACGCAGCATGTTCATGTCGTTCCTAAATGAGCTTTTATCTCTCTCCCCTCACCACAAATCAGATTCTTCTGAGGAGTTCCCAGTACATTATCCTTTCCCCTGTGTAATTACCTTAACAAGCTCCAGCTGTTTTTATTCTCAGAACGTTTACTCCCTGATATACAGCTGCCTACCCCCTTCGTAAGTGCAGGTCCTAAATGAGCTTTTTTCTCTGTTCCCTCACCACAGTCCAGATTCTTTAGGGGAGTTACCCGTACAGTAACCATACCAGGAAGGACTTAATTTATTAAGCTACTGCTTTTCTTAATCTCAGTGGAGATATTTACTGATAAACAGCTACCTACGCAGCATGTTCATGTCGTTCCTAAATGAGGTATTTTCTCTGTTCCCTCACCACAATCCAGATTCTTTTGGGGAGTTACCAGTACAGTATCCATACCAGGAAGTACTTAATTTATTAAGCTACTGCTTTTCTTAATCTCATTGGAGATATTTATTGATAAACAGCTACCTACGCAGCATGTTCATGTCGTTCCTAAATGAGCTTTTATCTCTCTCCCCTCACCACAAATCAGATTCTTCTGAGGAGTTCCCAGTACATTATCCTTTCCCCTGTGTAATTACCTTAACAAGCTCCAGCTGTTTTAATTCTCAGAAGCGATACTCCCTGATATACAGCTGCCTACCCCCTTCGTGAGTGCAGGTCATATATGAGCTTTTTTCTCTGTTCCCTCACCACAATCCAGATTCTTTTGGGGAGTTACCAGTACAGTATCCATAAAAGGAAGTACTTAATTTATTAAGCTACTGCTTTTCTTAATCTCAGTGGAGATATTTACTGATAAACAGCTACGTATGCAGAATGTTCATGTCGTTCCTAAATGAGCTTTTATCTCTCTCCCCTCACCACAAATCAGATTCTTCTGATGAGTTCCCAGTACATTATCCTTTCCCCTGTGTAATTACCTTAACAAGCTCCAGCTGTTTTTATTCTCAGAAGGTTTACTCCCTGATATACAGCTGCCTACCCCCTTCGTAAGTGCAGGTCCTAAATGAGCTTTTTTCTCTGTTCCCTCACCACAATCCAGATTCTTTTGGGGAGTTACCAGTACAGTAACCATACCAGGAAGTACTTAATTTATTAAGCTACTGCTTTTCTTAATTTCAGTGGAGAAATTTACTGATAAACAGCTACCTACGCAGCCTGTTCATGTAGTTCCTAAATGAGCTTTTATCTCTCTCCCCTCACCACAAATCAGATTCTTCTGAGGAGTTCCCAGTACATTATCCTTTCCCCTGTGTAATTACCTTAACAAGCTCCAGCTGTTTTTATTCTCAGAACGTTTACTCCCTGATATACAGCTTCCTACCCCCTTCGTAAGTGCAGGTCCTAAATGAGCTTTTTTCTCTGTTCCCTCACCACAGTCCAGATTCTTTAGGGGAGTTACCCGTACAGTAACCATACCAGGAAATACTTAATTTATTAAGGTACTGCTTTTCTTAATCTCAGTGGAGAAATTTACTGATAAACAGCTACCTACGCAGCATGTTCATGTCGTTCCTAAATGAGCTTTTATCTCTCTCCCCTCACCACAAATCAGATTCTTCTGAGGAGTTCCCAGTACATTATCCTTTCCCCTGTGTAATTACCTTAACAAGCTCCAGCTGTTTTTATTCTCAGAACGTTTACTCCCTGATATACAGCTGCCTACCCCCTTCGTAAGTGCAGGTCCTAAATGAGATTTTTTCTCAGTTCCCTTACCACAGTCCAGATTCTTTAGGGGAGTTACCCGTACAGTAACCATACCAGGAAATACTTAATTTATTAAGCTACTGCTTTTCTTAATCTCAGTGGAGATATTTACTGATAAACAGCTACCTACGCAGCATGTTCATGTCGTTCCTAAATGAGCTTTTTTCTCTGTTCCCTCACCACAATCCAGATTCTTTTGGGGAGTTACCAGTACAGTAACCATACCAGGAAGTACTTAATTTATTAAGCTACTGCTTTTCTTAATCTCAGTGGAGATATTTACTGATAAACAGCTACCTACGCAGCATGTTCATGTCGTTCCTAAATGAGCTTTTATCTCTCTCCCCTCACCACAAATCAGATTCTTCTGAGGAGTTCCCAGTACATTATCCTTTCCCCTGTGTATTTACGTTAACAAATTCCAGCTGTTTTTATTCTCAGAGGATTTACTCCCTGATATACAGCTGCCTACCACCTTCGTAAGTGCCGGTCCTAAATGAGCTTTTTTCTCTGTTCCCTCACCACAATCCAGATTCTTTTGAGGAGTTACCAGTACAGTAACCATACCAGGAAGTACTTAATTTATTAAGCTACTGCTTTTCTTAATCTCAGTGGAGATATTTACTGATAAACAGCTACCTACGCAGCATGTTCATGTCGTTCCTAAATGAGCTTTTATCTCTCTTCCCTCACCACAAATCACATTCTTCTGAGGAGTTCCCAGTACATTATCCTTTCCCCTGTGTAATTACCTTAACAAGCTCCACCTGTTTTTATTCTCAGAAGGTTTACTCCCTGATATACAGCTGCCTACCCCCTTCGTAAGTGCAGGTCCTAAATGAGCTTTTTTCTCTGTTCCCTCACCACAGTCCAGATTCTTTAGGGGAGTTACCCGTACAGTAACCATACCAGGAAGTACTTAATTTATTAACCTACTGCTTTTCTTAATCTCAGTGGAGATATTTACTGATAAACAGCTACCTATGCAGCATGTACATGTCGTTCCTAAATGAGCTTTTTTCTCTGTTCCCTCACCACAATCCAGATTCTTTTGGGGAGTTACCAGTACAGTATCCATACCAGGAAGTACTTAATTTATTAAGCTACTGCTTTTCTTAATCTCAGTGGAGATATTTACTGATAAACAGCTACCTACGCAGCATGTGCATGTCGTTCCTAAATGAGCTTTTATCTCTCTCCCCTCATCACAAATCAGATTCTTCTGAGGAGTTCCCAGTACATTATCCTTTCCCCTGTGTAATTACCTTAACAAGCTCCAGCTGTTTTTATTCTCAGAAGGTTTACTCCCTGATATACAGCTGCCTACCCCCTTCGTAAGTGCAGGTCCTAAATGAGCTTTTTTCTCTGTTCCCTCACCACAATCCAGATTCTTTTGGGGAGTTTCGAGTAAAGTAACCATACCAGGAAGTACTTAATTTATTAAGCCACTGCTTTTCTTAATCTCAGTGGAGATATTTACTGATAAACAGCTACCTACGCAGCATGTTTATGTCGTTAATAAATGAGCTTTTATCTCTCTCCCCTCACAAAAATCAGATTCCTCTGAGGAGTTCCCAGTACATTATCCTTTCCCCTGTGTAATTACCTTAACAAGCTCCAGCTGTTTTTATTCTCAGAAGGTTTACTCCCTGATATACAGCTGCCTACCCCCTTCGTAAGTGCAGGTCTTAAATGAGCTTTTTTCTCTGTTCCCTCACCAAAATCCAGATTCTTTTGGGGAGTTACCAGTACAGTAACCATACCAGGAAGTACTTAATTTATTAATCTACTGCTTTTCTTAATCTCAGTGGAGATATTTACTGATA
This sequence comes from Perognathus longimembris pacificus, assembly GCF_023159225.1. Lineage (NCBI taxonomy): Eukaryota > Metazoa > Chordata > Mammalia > Rodentia > Heteromyidae > Perognathus > Perognathus longimembris. The sequence continues at coordinate 19,814 of NW_025960179.1, forward strand.
AACAGCTACCTATGCAGCATGTTCATGTCGTTCCTAAATGAGCTTTTATCTCTCTCCCCTCACCACAAATCAGACTCTTCTGAGGAGTTCCCAGTACATTATCCTTTCCCCTGTGTAATTACCTTAACAAGCTCCAGCTGTTTTTATTCTCAGAAGTTTACTCCCTGATATACAACTGCCTTCCCCCTTCGTAATTGCAGGTCCTAAATGAGCTTTTTTCTCTGTTCCCTCACCACAATCCAGATTCTTTTGGGGAGTTACCAGTACAGTAACCATACCAGGAAGTACTTAATTTATTAAGCTACTGCTTTTCTTAATCTCAGTGGAGATATTTACTGATAAACAGCTACCTACGCAGTATGTTCATGTCGTTCCTAAATGAGCTTTTATCTCTCTCCCCTGACCACAAATCAGATTCTTCTGAGGAGTTCCCAGTACATTATCCTTTCCCCTGTGTAATTACCATAACAAGCTCCAGCTGTTTTTATTCTCAGAAGTTTTACTCCCTGATATACAGCTGCCTACCCCCTTCGTAAGTGCAGGTCCTAAATGAGCTTTTTTCTCTGTTCCCTCACCACAATCCAGATTCTTTTGGGGAGTTACCAGTACAGTAACCATACCAGGAAGTACTTAATTTATTAAGCTACTGCTTTTCTTAATCTCAGTGGAGAAATTTACTGATAAACAGCTACCTACGCAGCCTGTTCATGTCGTTCCTAAATGAGCTTTTATCTCTCTCCCCTCACCACAAATCAGATTCTTCTGAGGAGTTCCCAGTACATTATCCTTTCCCCTGTGTAATTACCTTAACAAGCTCCAGCTGTTTTTATTCTCAGAAGGTTTACTCCCTGATATACAGCTGCCTATCCCCTTCGTAAGTGCAGTTCATAATGAGCTTATTTCTCTGTTCCCTCACCACAATCCAGATTCTTTTGGGGAGATACCAGTACAGTAAAAATACCAGGAAGTACTTAATTTATTAAGCTACTGCTTTTCTTAATCTCAGTGGAGATATTTACTGATGAACAGCTACCTACGCAGCATGTTCATTTCGTTCCTAAATGAGCTTTTATCTCTCTCCCGTCACCACAAATCAGATTCTTCTGAGGAGTTCCCAGTACATTATCCTTTCCCCTGTGTAATTACCTTAACAAGCTCCAGCTGTTTTTATTCTCAGAACGTTTACTCCCTGATATACAGCTGCCTACCCCCTTCGTAAGTGCAGGTCCTAAATGAGCTTTTTTCTCTGTTCCCTCACCAAAGTCCAGATTCTTTTGGGGAGTTACCCGTACAGTAACCATACCAGGAAGTACTTAATTTATTAAACTACTGCTTTTCTTAATCTCAGTGGAGATATTTACTGATAAACAGCTACCTATGCAGCATGTTCATGTCGTTCCTAAATGAGCTTTTTTCTCTGTTCCCTCACCACAATCCAGATTCTTTTGGGGAGTTACCAGTACAGTATCCATACCAGGAAGTACTAAATTTATTAAGCTACTGCTTTTCTTAATCTCATTGGAGATATTTATTGATAAACAGCTACCTACGCAGCATGTTCATGTCGTTCCTAAATGAGCTTTTATCTCTCTCCCCTCACCACAAATCAGATTCTTCTGAGGAGTTCCCAGTACATTATCCTTTCCCCTGTGTAATTACCTTAACAAGCTCCAGCTGTTTTAATTCTCAGAAGCGATACTCCCTGATATACAGCTGCCTACCCCCATCGTAATTGCAGGTCCTAAATGAGCTTTTTACTCAGTTCCCTCACCACAATCCAGATTCTTTTGGGGAGTTACCAGTACAGTAACCATACCAGGAAGTACTTAATTTATTAAGCTACTGCTTTTCTTAATCTCAGGGGAGATATTTACAGATATACAGCTAACTAAGCAGCATGTTCATGTCGTTCTTTAATGAGCATTTATCTCTCTCCCCTCAGCACAAATCAGACTATTCTGAGGAGTTCCCAGTATATTATCCTTTCCCCTGTGTAATTACTTTAACTAGCTCCAGCTGTTTTTATTCTCAGAAGGTTTACTCCCTGATATACAACTGCCTTCCCCCTTCGTAAGTGCAGGTTCTAAATGAGCTTTTTCCTCTGTTCCCTCACCACAATCCAGATTCTTTTGGGGAGTTACCAGTACAGTAACCATACCAGGAAATACTTAATTTATTAAGCTACTGCTTTTCTTAATCTCAGTGGAGTTATTTACTGATAAACAGCTACCTACGCAGAATGTTCATGTCGTTCCTAAATGAGCTTTTATCTCTCTCCCCTCACCACAAATCAGATTCTTCTGAGGAGTTCCCAGTACATTATCCTTTCCCCTGTGTATTTACCTTAACAAATTCCAGCTGTTTTTATTCTCAGAAGTTTTACTCCCTGATATACAGCTGCCTACCACCTTCGTAAGTGCAGGTCCTAAATGAGCTTTTTTCTCTGTTCCCTCACCACAATCCAGATTCTTTTGGGGAGTTACCAGTACAGTAACCATACCAGGAAGTACTTAATTTATTAAGCAACTGCTTTTCTTAATCTCAGTGGAGATATTTACTGATTAACAGCTACCTACGCAGCATGTTCATGTCGTTCCTAAATGAGCTTTTATCTCTCTCCCCTCACCACAAATCAGATTCTTCTGAGGAGTTCCCAGTACATTATCCTTTCCCCTCTGTAATTACCTTAACAAGCTCCAGCTGTTTTTATTCTCAGAACGTTTACTCCCTGATATACAGCTGCCTACCCCCTTCGTAAGTGCAGGTCCTAAATGAGCTTTTTTCTCTGTTCCCTCACCACAGTCCAGATTCTTTAGGGGAGTTACCCGTACAGTAACCATACCAGGAAGTACTTAATTTATTAAGCTACTGCTTTTCTTAATCTCAGTGGAGATATTTACAAATATACAGCTAACTACGCAGCATGTTCATGTCGTTCTTTAATGAGCTTTTATCTCTCTCCCCTCAGCACAAATCAGACTATTCTGAGGAGTTCCCAGTACATTATCCTTTCCCCTGTGTAATTACCTTAACAAGCTCCAGCTGTTTTTATTCTCAGAATGTTTACTCCCGATATACAACTGCCTACCCCCTTCGTAAGTGCAGGTCCTAAATGAGCTTTTTTCTCTGTTCCCTCACAACAATCCAGATTCTTTTGGGGAGTTACAGTACAGTAACCATACCAGGAAGTACTTAATTTATTAAGCTACTGCTTTTCTTAATCTCAGTGGAGATATTTACTGATAAACAGCTACCTACGCAGCATGTTCATGTCGTTCCTAAATGAGCTTTTATCTCTCTCCCCTCATCACAAATCAGATTCTTCTGAGGAGTTCCCAGTACATTATCCTTTCACCTGTGTAATTACCTTAAGAAGCTCCAGCTGTTTTTATTCTCAGAAGGTTTACTCCCTGATATACAGCTGCCTACCCCCTTCGTAAGTGCAGGTCCTAAATGAGCTTTTTTTCTCTGTTCCCTCACCACAATCCAGATTCTGTATGGGAGTTACCAGTACGGTAACCATACCAGGAAGTACTTAATTTATTAAGCTACTGCTTTTCTTAATCTCAGTGGAGATATTTACAGATATACAGCTAACTACGCAGCATGTTCATGTCGTTCTTTAATGAGCTTTTATCTCTCTCCCCTCAGCACAAATCAGACTATTCTGAGGAGTTCCCAGTACATTATCCTTTCCCCTGTGTAATTACCTTAACGAGCTCCAGCTGTTTTTATTCTCAGAAGGTTTACTCCCTGATATACAACTGCCTTCCCCCTTTGTAAGTGCCGGTTCTAAATGAGCTTTTTTCTCTGTTCCCTCACCACAATCCAGATTCTTTTGGGGAGTTACCAGTACAGTAACCATACCAGGAAATACTTAATTTATTAAGCTACTGCTTTTCTTAATCTCAGTGGAGATATTTACTGATAAACAGCTACCTACGCAGAATGTTCATGTCGTTCCTAAATGAGCTTTTATCTCTCTCCCCTCACCACAAATCAGATTCTTCTGAGGAGTTCCCAGTACATTATCCTTTCCCCTGTGTATTTACCTTAACAAATTCCAGCTGTTTTTATTCTCAGAAGTTTTACTCCCTGATATACAGCTGCCTACCCCCTTCGTAAGTGCAGGTCCTAAATGAGCTTTTTTCTCTGTTCCCTCACCACAGTCCAGATTCTTTAGGGGAGTTACCCGTACAGTAACCATACCAGGAAGTACTTAATTTATTAAGCTACTGCTTTTCTTAATCTCAGTGGAGATATTTACTGATAAACAGCTACCTATGCAGCATGTTCATGTCGTTCCTAAATGAGCTTTTTTCTCTGTTCCCTCACCACAATCCAGATTCTTTTGGGGAATTACCAGTACAGTAACCATACCAGGAAGTACTTATTTTATTAAGCTACTGCTTTTCTTAATCTCAGTGGAGATATTTACTGATAAACAGCTACCTACGCAGCATGTTCATGTCGTTCCAAAATGAGCTTTTATCTCTCTCCCCTCACCACAAATCAGATTCTTCTGAGGAGTTCCCAGTACATTATCCTTTCCCCTGTGTAATTACCTTAACAAGCTCCAGCTGTTTTTATTCTCAGAAGGTTTACTCCCTGATATACAGCTGCCTACCCCCTTCGTACGTGCAGGTCTTAAATGAGCTTTTTTCTCTGTTCCCTCACCACAATCCAGATTTATTTGGGGAGTTACCAGTACAGTAACCATACCAGGAAGTACTTAATTTATTAAGGTACTGCTTTTTTTTTTCTCAAATTTTTATTATCAAACTGACATACAGAGAGCTTACAGTATCATACGTTGCGCATTGGATACATTTCTTGTACTGTTTGTTGCCTTGTCCCTCATGCCCCCCTCCCTCCCCTCCTTTTCCTACCCCCCCAGGTGTTCAGTTCACTTACACGAAACAGTTTTGCAAGTATTGCTTTTGTAGTTATTTCTCTTTTTTTACCCTGTGTCTCTCGAATTTGGTATTCCCTTTTAATTTCCTACTTCCAATACCAGTAAACACGGTTTCCAATATACTCAGATAAGATTACAGAGATAGTGTAGGTACAAACATAGGAAGGTGATACAAAACCTCATCAATAATAGAAACTACACATACACATAGGACGTTGAAAGTAGTTACAACTGTGATATATCACTTGTTTCCATAACATGGAGTTCATTTCACTTAGCATCATCTTATTTGTTTCTAAGTGTATAGCTATTGGGCCTTGTTATGCTCTGCTATGGCTTGCCTAAACCTGTACTAATTATTCCCAATAAGGGAGGCCATAGAGTCCATGTTTCTTTGGGTCTGGCTCACTTCACTTAGTATAACTTTTTCCAAGTCCTTCCATTTCCTTACAAATGGAACAATATCATTCTTTCTGATAGAGGCATAAAATTCCATTGTGTAAATATACCACATTTTCCTGATCCATTCATCTATGGAGGGGCATCTGGGTTGGTTCCAGCTTCTCGCTATGACAAATTATGCTGCGATGAACATTGTTGTGCTGGTGGCATTACTGTGATTTTGTTTGTGGGCTTTTGGGTAGATACCCAACAGTGGGGCTGCTGGGTCATAGGGGAGTTCTATATTGAGCCTTCTGAGGAATCTCCATACTGCTTGCCAGAGTGGCTGAACCAGTTTACATTCCCACCAACAATGAAGTAGGGTTCCCTTTTGGCCACATCCCCTCCAACAATTGTTATTATTAGTTTTCTTGATATATGACATTCTTGCTGGGGTGAGATGGAATCTCAATGTTGTTTTGATTTGCATTTCCTTTATGGCCAGTGATGTAGAGCATTTTTTCATATGTCTATTGGCCATTCTCATTTCCTCATCAGAGAAGTTTCTTTGCAAGTCTTTAGCCCACTTGATGAGGGGGCTATTGGTTCTTTGCAGTTTTGTTTTGGAAGAAGGTAATTTTTTTAGTTCTGCATATATTTTAGAGATGAGGCCTTTGTCTGTTGAATGTCCGGTAAAGATCTTCTCCTAGTCTGTGGGCTTTCTGTTTATCTTGAGAGCTATGTCCTTTGCCGTGCAGAAGCTCTGGAGTTTGATGCAGTCCCATTTGTCCAACCTTTCTTTGATTTGTAGCCTTTCAGGGTCTTTGTTAAGGAAGTTCTGTCCTGTGCCAAGGAGTCCAAGTGTTTCTCCTACTCCTTCCTTTAGTGTTTTCAGGGTGCCTGTTTTGATTTCAAGGTCTTTAATCCATTTGGAATTGATTTTGGTGCAGGGTGATATATAAGGATCTAGTTTTAGTTTGTTGCATGTGTTGAGCCAGTTTTGCCAGCACCACTTGTTAAAGAGGCTATCTTTCTTCCATACTATTGTTTTAGCTCCTTTATCAAAGATTAAGTAGGCATAGTTCTGTGGGTTTAATTCTGGGTCTTCAATTCTGTTCCATTGGTCTTCAGGCCTGTTCTGGTGCCAATACCAAGCTGTTTTTATTACTATAGCTTTATAATACAGCTTGAAGTTGGGTATTGTAATTCCTCCAGCACTGTTCTTTCTGCTTAGGAGTGTTTTTGCTATTCTAGGTCTTTTATTGTTCCATATGAATTTCTGGATTGCTTCCTCTATTTCATTAAAGAATGGTGTTGGGATATTAATGGGTATTGCATTGAATTTGTAGATAGCCTTTGGCAATATTGCCATTTTGATTATATTAATCCTCCCAATCCAGGAGCATGGGAGGTTTTTCCATTTTCCTAGTTCTGACTTAATTTCATTTTTCAAGCTTTTAAAGTTCTCTTCAAAGAGGTCTTTCACTTCTTTGGTTAAGGTTATTCCTAGGTATTTTATGTTTTTGGGGGCTATTGCAAAAGGAGTTGCTTTCCTGATTTCAGCCTCGGTCTTCGGGTTGTTAGCATAGAGAAAGGCCGTTGATTTTTGAAGGTTTATTTTATATCCTGCAACTTTGCCAAAGTTTTGGATCAGCTCTAGTAGCTTAGGGGTAGAGTCTATGGGATTCTTTAGGTATAGCATCATGTCATCTGCGAAGAGAGAAAGTTTAACTTCATCTTTTCCTATTTGGATCCCCTTTATATTCTCTTCTTGCCTAATTGCTCTGGCTAGGAATTCTAGTACTATGTTGAAGAGCAGGGGAGAGAGTGGACATCCCTGCCTTGTTCCTGATTTTAAAGGGAATGGCTTTAGTTTTTCACCATTTAGAGTTATGCTTGCTGTTGGTTTGTCATAAACTGCCTTGATTATATTCAGGAATGTTCCCTGGAATCCCAGTTTTTCCAGGGCTTTTAGCATAAATGGGTGCTGGATTTTATCGAACGCTTTTTCCGCATCCAGCGATAAAACCATGTGGTTCTTTACCTTGCTCCGGTTGATGTGGTGGATTACATTAATTGACTTGCGTATATTAAACCAGCTTTGCATCCCTGGGATGAATCCAGTTTGATCGTGGTGTATGATTTTTTTGATGACCTGTTGAAGTCGATTGGCCAGAATTTTGTTGAGAATTTTTGCATCTATGTTCATCAGGGAGATTGGTCTGTAGTCCTCTTTCCGTGATGAGTCTCTGCCTGGTTTTGGGATGAGGGTTATACTGGCTTCATAAAATGAGTCTGGCAGTGAACGTTCTCTTTCAATTTCATTGAAGAGTTTGAGAAATATTGGAGTGAGTTCTGTTTTGAAGGCCTTGTAGAATTCTGCGGTGAATCCATCCGGACCTGGGCTTTTCTTTTTTTTTTATTTTATTTATTTTTTTATTTTTTTTGCCAGTCCTGGGCCTTGGACTCAGGGCCTGAGCACTGTCCCTGGCTTCTTCCCGCTCAAGGCTAGCACTCTGCCACTTGAGCCACAGCGCCGCTTCTGGCCGTTTTCTGTATATGTGGTGCTGGGGAATCGAACCTAGGGCCTCGTGTATCCGAGGCAGGCACTCTTGCCACTAGGCTATATCCCCAGCCCCCTGGGCTTTTTTTGGATGGGAGATCATTTATTGCTGTTTCTATTTCAATACTGGATATGGGTCTGTTTAGAAGGTTTAAGTCTTCATAGTTGAGTTTGGGGGTATCAATTTTTTCTAGGAAATCATCCATTTCTTCCAAGTTCTCGAATTTGTTGGCATAAAGGTTTGCAAAATAGTCCCTTATTATTTTCTGAATTTCGGTTATTTCTGTGGTGATGCTACCTGTTTCATCTCTTATCTTGTTTATTTGAGTGTGCTGCCTTCGTTCTTTGGTCAGCTTTACCAGGGGTCTGTCTATCTTGTTGATTTTTTCAAAGAACCAACTCTTTGTTTTGTTGATTCTTTCGATGGTTTTTTTCGTCTCTAATTGATTTAATTCTGATTTGATTTTAATTATTTGCTTCCATCTATTGACTTGGGGTTTTGCTTGCTGTTCTCTCTCCAGAAAATTAAGGTGCTTCCTTAAATTACTGAGTTGCTGTTTCTCCAGTTTGTTGATGTATGTACTCAGAGATATAAATTTTCCTCTGAGTACTGCCTTTGCTGTGTCCCAAAGGAGCTGGTACTTTGTGCCCTCAACTTGGTTGAAGTCCATAAACATTTGAATTTCTGTTTTAATTTCTTCAATGACCCACGGATGGTTCAGCAGTGTGTTCTTTAGTCTCCATGAATTGTGGGATTTTCTGTGGTGGCTGAATGAGTTGAGCTCTAATTTTATTCCATTGTGGTCTGAAAGAATGCAGGGAATGATTTTGATACTTCTGAATTTGTACAGATTTTCTTTGTGCCCTAAGATGTGATCTATTTTGGAGAATGTTCCGTGTGCTGCCGAAAAGAATGTGTATTCTGTCCTTGCTGGGTGGAATATTCTGTAGATGTCGATTAAGTCTAGTTGGTCAATGCAATTGTTTAGTTCTGTGGTTTCTTTGTTCAGTTTTTGGCGTGTTGATCTGTCCAGAGGTGATAGTGGAGTGTTAAAGTCCCCCACTATCATTGTGTTTGGGTCTATGAATTTTTTTAGAGCCAGTAGTGTTTGTTTGATGAAGTTGGGTGCTCCTGCATTTGGCGTGTAGATATTTAGGATGGTTATTTCTTCCTGTTGGAGAGATCCTTTTACTAGTATGTAGTAACCTTCTTTGTCTCTTCTTACCTTTTTTAATTTGAAGTCAATTTTGTCTGATACTAGGATTGCAACTCCAGCCTGCTTATGGGGGCCATTTGCTTGATAGATTTGTTTCCAGCCTTTCACTTTTAGAAGATGTTTACTTTTGCTGGATAGATGTGTCTCTTGGAGGCAGCAGAAAGATGGATCTTGATTTTTGATCCAAGTTATGAGCCTATGTCGTTTGATTGGAGAATTAAGTCCATTAATGTTGACAGTTAGGATTGAGAGGTGATCGTTTGTTCCTTTCATTATCACTGTCTTGTTTAAAGCTGTGTCTTCCCATTTCTTGATCTAGTGTTTGCTAATTAGGGTTCATTTCTCTGTCTGTGTTGGGATCTTGATTATTTTCCCTGTATAGTACATCTTTAAGGATTTTGTGTAAAGCTGGTTTGGTGGAGATATATTGTTTCAGTTTTTCCTTATTGTGGAAGACTTTTATTTGACCTTCGGCTATGAAGGAGAGTTTGGCGGGGTACAGAATTCTTGGTTGGTAGTTATTTTTATTTAGGGTTTGGTATACTTCATTCCAGGCTCTCCTTGCTTTCATGGTCTCTGCTGAGAAGTCTGGGGTAATTCTGATTGCTTTTCCTTTATATGTGATTGTTTTCTTTGCCCTAACAGGTTTGAGTATTTTTTCCTTGCACTCTGCTGAAGCTGTTTTGATCACAATGTGTCGGTGGGAAGTCCTATTCTGGTCTGGTCGATTTGGGGTTCTAAATGCTTCTTGTATCTGTATAGGCCTTTCCTTCTGGATGTTTGGGAAGTTCTCAGCTAATATTCTGTTAAATAGGTTGCCTATCCCATTAACCTCTTTCTCCAAGTTTTCCTCAATACCTATTATCCTTAAATTGGGCTTCCTGATTGTGTCTTGAATCTCCTGTAGCGATCTGTTTTGTTGCTTGGACTGGATTTGTATTGATTTTTGATCTTTCTCCATAGAATCTAAGGAATCTTCAGCTCCTGAGATTTGATCCTCTGCTTCAGTTAGTCGGGACTGTAGGCTAGCTACTTGATTTCGAATCTCTTTTCCTTCTGACTGGTCTTTCCTGATGATTTCCATGTCATTTCTTAGGTCCTGTATGGACTTCTTTACTTCATTAACTTCATTACTTTGGTTTTGAGTGTTGTCTCTCAAATCTTTAAGTTGGGTAGCTATCTTTTCATTTGACTCTTGAAGCTCACTTATCTTTCTATTTGTGGATGCCATGAAATTCTCCATTAATTTTTGCCTTGCCTCCTCACGCTCTAACATAATTGACTGAAGAGATTCAAACTTTTCATTTATCATGTTTATCAGTAAACTTTGTAGAGCATTTTGGGGGTTTTCTTCTATGTTTTTGATTGACTGCTCTGCTTCCTGTTTGTTTTGGGTGGGGGATAAGACTTCATTATTTGCCATCTTTCTTGTGTTTCTTCTGCCCATTGGAATTGGGAATGCCAGTCTACCAGCACCTGTGAGCACTGTTTAAGACCCAAAGCAGCCCTTACCAAGCACTGTTGTGTAAATCTTACAATTTCACAATTATATACAGATAACTTGTATACCTGTCTATAAAGTTAGATTTGGTGTTCCTAAAGAATACAATTTCAATATAACATCTGATCTTGGGCCCTGTATTCAGTAGTTACTTATTTACTGTTACAACCTTATACGCAATTCTTGTTTTTATATTAAGTTCTTTTAGGACTGGCTTTCTCTATGAACCCCTTTGATTCACTCATATTAAGCTGGGATATTCTCTATCCAATAACCAGGAGTCAATGGAACCTGGAGGTCCAGGCAGTAAGTCAGGAGGGTAAGTTGGAGGTAGTAAAGAGAATAGAGTAAAGTGTATTGGGGGGGTGGTGGTGATTTTGGTTTAGTTTCAGTGACGTGGAAATGTGGAGAAGAGTAGAATCAGTAGAAAGAACATTGATAAAATGACAGACACTGGAGAGTTAGCAGAAAAGGGTGTAGGTGTTATTTATAGGAAAGTAGTTTTTAAAGGAAGAGGACGTAACGAGAGAAATGAAGTAAAAATACTGGAAGACAGATACACAAAACAGAGAAAAATTATTTAACAAGGAAGCATAAGTAAATAAAAAGGAAAATAACAGAAAAGGGACAACCCAAGCAAATAAAGAAACACAAAAAAAAACTTGAGAAAAACAAACCAGTAAAAATGGAAAAAAAAAAAAACAGCCAATGATGTTTCAGGTGTGAAAAAATTAAAAAGAATATTTAAAAGAAAAGTTAAAAAAAATGTTTGAAAAGAAAAAGAAACCAGTCTCTGCTTTCCCTGCAATGGACTGCAGTCTATTTTCCTGATTGGCTGGTTTGACTTGATTTCAGTTGGCAAGGGGTGGTTCTGTGCTGACCTTCTCCCCTGTTGGAGCAATCGTGGGTCTCTGTGGTTCGCACAGCTTGCAGGCAGGCCTTGGGCGTTCTCTGTCGATGGGGACGTGGGCAGTCACAGGAACTGTGGCTCCTCTGTCTGCTGTGGGGCCGCTGCCTTTGATGCCTGGTCTTGACTAGACTGTGAACTCAGCAGAGCGTGGCGCCTCTGGCCTGTTTTGCTCCACTAAGAGTTGCTTGCCTGAGGGAGGCGGCCTCCTTGGCATAGGTAGCTATGGAATGCAGCTCCGTTTTGGGCTGGGAATTAGTTTCCTCTGTGACGGGACCGTTTAGCTGTCCCCGGAACTGTTTGTTCCTCCGTCTGTTGTTTCCATGCCCCTGGTAGCTGCTCCCAGCTTTTGCTTTAAGTTTAGAAGTTCCGGCGGGCAGGGTGGGGCTTCTCTGGCTAGGCCCCGGACTGGCCTCCCACCAGGGCAGGGGGCGTTCTTCTGGGCGGAGCTGTTTCTCCCTGATTCCGCCCCTCCTGCCCTTTTCAAAGATGGCTTTTTTGACATCGCTTTCCCCAGGCCCGCTTCAGTTCCAGTCTGGTCTGACCCTATGCCAGTGGCAAAGATGGCGCTTTGCTCTGACGGTGGGGACAGGGATGCCTTCCAGAAGCTGGACTGTGGGCACAAGCGAGAATAATTTTTTTTTTTTTGCGGGGTACTCACGCTGTCTCTGCGATGTCAGGTCCTCCGTGCTCGGCTGCCGTCTGGAGTATTTCTCGCTTTAGCTGCGCGGAGTGAGGGGGGCTGTGCCAGGCATTGTGCCGGAGCCGGCGCTGGCGCCGCAGCGGGATGCCGCCCGGAGCTCAAAACTGTGTTTTCAGCCCAGCAAAGTCGATTTTTCCTTCCTGTTCAGAATCCCTGTACTGTTAGAAATTACTTTGGCTGTCTTTCTCACAGAAACAGTTTCTATGAGGTGAGAAAACTACGATATCGGAGGGAGCTCTGCAGGGTTCAGCCGCTCCTCTGCCGACTTCCCACAATCCTCAAGCTACTGCTTTTCTTAATCTCAGTGGAGATATTTACTGATAAACAGGACCTATGCAGCATGTTCATGTCGTTCCTAAATGAGCTTTTATCTATCTCCCCTCACCACAAATCAGATTCTTCTGAGGAGTTCCCAGTACATTATCCTTTCCCCTGTGTAATTACCTTAACAAGCTTGAGCTGTTTTTATTCTCAGAAGTGATACTCCCTTATATACAGCTGCCTACCCCCTTCGTAAGTGCAGGTCCTAAATGAGCTTTTTTCTCTGTTCCCTCACCACAATCCAGATTCTTTTGGGGAGGTCCCAGTACAGTAACCATACCAGGAAGTGCTTAATTTATTAAGCTACTGCTTTTCTTAATCTCAGTGGAGATATTTACTGATAAACAGCTACCTAGGCAGCATTTTCATGTCGTTCCTAAATGAGCTTTTATCTCTCTCCCCTCACCACAAATCAGATTCTTCTGAGGAGTTCCCAGTACATTATCCCTTCCCCTGTGTAATTACCTTAACAAGCTCCAGCTGTTTTTATTCTCAGAAGGGATACTCCCTGATATACAGCTGCATACCACCTTCATAAGTGCAGGTCCTAAATGAGCTTTTTTCTCTGTTCCCTCACCACAATCCAGATTCTTTTGGGGAGTTACCAGTACAGTAAACATACCAGGAAGTACTTAATTTATTGAGCTACTGCTTTTCTTAATCTCAGTGGAGATATTTACTGATAAACAGCTACCTATGCAGCATTATCATGTCGTTCCTAAATGAGCTTTTATCTCTCTCCCCTCACCACAAATCAGATTCTTCTGAGGAGTTCCCAGTACATTATCCTTTCCCCTGTGTAATTACTTTAACAAGCGCCAACTGTTTTTATTCTCAGAAGGTTTACACCCTGATATACAGCTGTCTACCCCCTTCATAAATGCAGGTCCTAAATGAGCTTTTTTCTCTGTTCTCTCACCACAATCCAGATTCTTTTGGGGAGTTACCAGTACAGTAACCATACCAGGAAGTACATAATTCATTAAGCTACTGCTTTTCTTAATCTCAGTGGAGATATTTACTGATAAGCAGCTACCTACGCAGCATGTTCATGTCGTTCCTAAATGAGCTTTTATCTCTCTCCCCTCACCACAAATCAGATTCTTCTGAGGAGTTCCCAGTACAATATCCTTTCCCCTGTGTAATTACCTTAACAAGCTCCCGCTGTTTTTGTTCTCAGAAGGTTTACTCCCTGATATACAGCTGCCTACGCCCTTCGTATGTGCAGGTCCTAAATGAGGTTTTTTCTCTGTTCCCTCACCACAATCCAGATTCTTTTGGGGAGTTACCAGTACAGTAAACATACCAGGAAGTACTTAGTTTATTAAGCTACTGCTTTTCTTAATCTCAGTGGAGATATTTACTGATAAACAGCTACGTACGCAGCATGTTCCTGTCCTTCCTAAATGAGCTTTTATCTCTCTCCCCTCACCACAAATCAGATTCTTCTGAGGAGTTCCCAGTACATTATCCTTTCCCCTGTGTAATTACCTTAACAAGCTCCAGCTGTTTTTATTCTCAGAAGGTTTACTCCCTGATATACAGCTGCCTACCCCCTTCCTAAGTGCAGGTCCTAAATGAGCTTTATTCTCTGTTCCCTCACCACAATCCAGATTCTTTTGGGGAGTTACCAGTACAGTATCCATACCAGGAAGTACTTAATTTATTAAGCTACTGCTTTTCTTAATCTCAGAGGAGATATTTACTCATAAACAGCTACGTACCCAGCATGTTCATGTCGTTCCTAAATGAGCTTTTATCTCTCTCCCCTCACCACAAATCAGATTCTTCTGAGGAGTTCCCAGTACATTATCCTTTCCCCTGTGTAATTACCTTAACAAGCTCCAGCTGTTTTTATTCTCAGAAGTTTTACTCCATGATATACAGCTGCCTACCCCCTTCGTAAGTGCAGGTCTTAAATGAGCTTTTTCTCTGTTCACTCACCACAATCCAGATTCTTTTGGGGAGTTACCAGTACAGTATCCATACCAGGAAGTACTTAATTCATTAAGCTACTGCTTTTCTTAATCTCAGTGGAGATATTTACTGATAAACAGCTACCTACGCAGCATGTTCATGTCGTTCCTAAATGAGCTTTTATCTCTCTCCCCTCACCACAAATCAGATTCTTCTGAGGAGTTCCCAGTACATTATCCTTTCCCCTGTGTAATTATCTTAACAAGCTCCAGCTGTTTTTATTCTCAGAAGGTTTACTCCCTGATATACTGCTGCCTACCCCCTTCGTAAGTGCAGGTCCTAAATGCGCTTTTTTCTCTGTTCCCTCACCACAATCCATATTCTTTTGGGGAGTTACCAGTACAGTAACCATACCAGGAAGTACTTAATTTATTAAGCTACTGCTTTTCTTAATCTCAGTGGAGATGTTTACTGATAAACAGCTACCTACGCAGAATGTTCATGTCGTTCTTAAATGAGCTTTTATCTCTCTCCCCTCACCACAAATCAGAATCTTCTGAATAGTTCCCAGTACATTATCCTTTCCCCTGAGTAATTACCTTAACAAGCTCCAGCTGTTTTTATTCTCAGAAGGTTTACTCCCTGATATACAGCTGCCTACCCCCTTCGTAAGTGCAGGTCCTAAATGAGCTTTTTTCTCTGTTCCCTCACCACAATCCAGATTCTTTTCTGGAGTTACCAGTACAGTAACCATACCAGGAAGTACTTAATTTATTAAGCTACTGCTATTCTTAATCTCAGTGGAGATATTTACTGGTAAACAGAAACCTATGCAGCATGTTCATGTCGTTCGCAAATGAGCTTTTATCTCTCTCCCCTCACCACAAATCAGATTCTTCTGAGGAGTTCCCAGTACATTATCCTTTCCCCTGTGTAATTACTTTAACAACCTCCAACTGTTTTTATTCTCAGAAGGTTTACACCCTGATATACAGCTGTCTACCCCCTTCATAAATGCAGGTCCTAAATGAGCTTTTTTCTCTGTTCCCTCACCACAATCCAGATTCTTTTGGGGAGTTACCAGTACAGTAACCATACATGGAAGTACATAATTCATTAAGCTACTGCTTTTCTTAATCTCAGTGGAGATACTTACTGATAAACAGCTACCTACGCAGCATGTTCATGTCGTTCTTAAATGAGCTTTTATCTCTCTCTCCTCACCACAAATCAGATTCTTCTGAGGAGTTCCCAGTACATTATCCTTTCCCGTGTGTAATTACCTTAACAAGCTCCAGCTGTTTTTATTCTCAGAAGGTTTACTCCCTGATATACAGCTGCCTACCACCTTCGTAAGTGCAGGTCCTAAATGAGCTTTTTTCTCTGTTCCCTCACCACAATCCAGATTCTTTTGGGGAGTTTCCAGTACAGTAACCATACCAGGAAGTACTTAATTTACTAAGCTACTGCTTTTCCTAATCTCAGTGGAGATATTTACTGATAAACAGCTACCTACGCAGCATGTTCATGTCGTTCCTAAATGAGCTTTTATCTCTCTCCCCTCACCACAAATCAGATTCTTCTGAGGAGTTCCCAGTACATTATCCTTTCCCCTGTGTAATTACCTTAACAGGCTCCAGCTGTTTTTATTCTCAGAAGGTTTACTCCCTGATATACTGCTGCCTACCCCCTTCGTAAGTGCAGGTCCTAAATGAGCTTTTTTCTCTGTTCCCTCAACACAATCCAGATTCTTTTGGGGAGTTTCCAGTACAGTTACCATACCAGGAAGTACTTAATTTATTAAGCTACTGATTTTCTTAATCTCAGTGGAGATATTTACTGATAAACAGCTACATAGGCAGCATTTTCATGTCGTTCCTAAATGAGCTTTTATCTCTCTCCCCTCACCACAAATCAGATTCTTCTGAGGAGTTCCCAGTACATTATCCTTTCCCCTGTGTAATTACCTTAACAAGCTCCAGCTATTTTTATTCTCAGAAGGGATACTCCCTGATATACATCTGCATACCACCTTCATAAGTGCAGGTCCTAAATGAGCTTTTTTCTCTGTTCCTTCACCACAATCCAGATTCTTTTGGGGAGTTACCAGTACAGTAAACATACCAGGAAGTACTTAATTTATTGAGCTACTGCTTTTCTTAATCTCAGTGGAGATATTTACTGATAAGCAGCTACCTACGCAGCATGTTCATGTCGTTCCTAAATGAGCTTTTATCTCTCTCCCCTCACCACAAATCAGATTCTTCTGAGGAGTTCCCAGTACATTATCCTTTCCCCTGTGTAATTACCTTAACAAGCTCCCGCTGTTTTTGTTCTCAGAAGGTTTACTCCCTGATATACAGCTGCCTACGCCCTTCGTATGTGCAGGTCCTAAATGAGGTTTTTTCTCTGTTCCCTCACCAAAATCCAGATTCTTTTGGGGAGTTACCAGTACAGTAAACATACCAGGAAGTACTTAGTTTATTAAGCTACTGCTTTTCTTAATCTCAGTGGAGATATTTACTGATAAACACCTACGTACGCAGCATGTTCCTGTCCTTCCAAAATGAGCTTTTATCTCTCTCCCCTCACCACAAATCAGATTCTTCTGAGGAGTTCCCAGTACATTATCCTTTCCCCTGTGTAATTACCTTAACAAGCTCCAGCTGTTTTTATTCTCAGAAGGTTTACTCCCTGATATACAGCTGCCTACCCCCTTCCTAAGTGCAGGTCCTAAATGAGCTTTATTCTCTGTTCCCTCACCACAATCCAGATTCTTTTGGGGAGTTACCAGTACAGTATCCATACCAGGAAGTACTTAATTTATTAAGCTACTGCTTTTCTTAATCTCAGAGGAGATATTTACTGATAAACAGCTACCTACGCAGCATGTTCATGTCGTTCCTAAATGAGCTTTTATCTCTCTCCCCTCACCACAAATCAGATTCTTCTGAGGAGTTCCCAGTATATTATCCTTTCCCCTGTGTAATTACCTTAACAGGCTCCAGCTGTTTTTATTCTCAGAAGGTTTACTCCCTGATATACTGCTGCCTACCCCCTTCGTAAGTGCAGGTCCTAAATGAGCTTTTTTCTCTGTTCCCTCAACACAATCCAGATTCTTTTGGGGAGTTTCCAGTACAGTAACCATACCAGGAAGTACTTAATTTATTAAGCTACTGATTTTCTTAATCTCAGTGGAGATATTTACTGATAAACAGCTACCTACCAAGCATGTTCATGTCGTTCCTAAAGGAGCTTTTATCTCTCTCCCCTCACCACAAATCAGATTCTTCTGAGGAGTTCCCAGTACATTATCCTTTCCCCTGTGTAATTACCTTAACAAGCTCCAGCTGTTTTTATTCTCAGAAGGGATACTCCCTGATATAAAGCTGCATACCACCTTCATAAGTGCAGGTCCTAAATGAGCTTTTTTCTCTGTTCCCTCACCACAATCCAGATTCTTTTGGGGAGTTACCAGTACAGTAACCATACCAGGAAGTACATAATTCATTAAGCTACTGCTTTTCTTAATCTCAGTGGAGATATTTACTGATAAGCAGCTACCTACGCAGCATGTTCATGTCGTTCCTAAATGAGCTTTTATCTCTCTCCCCTCACCACAAATCAGATTCTTCTGAGGAGTTCCCAGTACATTATCCTTTCCCCTGTGTAATTACCTTAACAAGCTCCCGCTGTTTTTGTTCTCAGAAGGTTTACTCCCTGATATACAGCAGCCTACGCCCTTCGTATGTGCAGGTCCTAAATGAGGTTTTTTCTCTGTTCCCTCACCACAATCCAGATTCTTTTGGGGAGTTACCAGTACAGTAAACATACCAGGAAGTACTTAGTTTATTAAGCTACTGCTTTTCTTAATCTCAGTGGAGATATTTACTGATAAACACCTACGTACGCAGCATGATCCTGTCCTTCCTAAATGAGCTTTTATCTCTCTGCCCTCACCACAAATCAGATTCTTCTGAGGAGTTCCCAGTACATTATCCTTTCCCCTGTGTAATTACCTTAACAAGCTCCAGCTGTTTTTATTCTCAGAAGGTTTATTCCCTGATATACAGCTGCCTACCCCCTTCCTAAGTGCAGGTCCTAAATGAGCTTTATTCTCTGTTCCCTCACCACAATCCAGATTCTTTTGGGGAGTTACCAGTACAGTATCCATACTAGGAAGTACTTAATTTATTAAGCTACTGCTTTTCTTAATCTCAGAGGAGATATTTACTCATAAACAGCTACGTACCCAGCATGTTCATGTCGTTCCTAAATGAGCTTTTATCTCTCTCCCCTCACCACAAATCAGATTCTTCTGAGGAGTTCCCAGTACATTATCCTTTCCCCTGTGTAATTACCTTAACAAGCTCCAGCTGTTTTTATTCTCAGAAGGTTTACTCCCTGATATACAGCTGCCTACCCCCTTCGTAAGTGCAGGTCTTAAATGAGCTTTTTCTCTGTTCACTCACCACAATCCAGATTCTTTGGGGAGTTACCAGTACAGTATCCATACCAGGAAGTACTTAATTCATTAAGCTACTGCTTTTCTTAATCTCAGTGGAGATATTTACTGATAAACAGCTACCTACGCAGCATGTTCATGTCGTTCCTAAATGAGCTTTTATCTCTCTCCCCTCACCACAAATCAGATTCTTCTGAGGAGTTCCCAGTACATTATCCTTTCCCCTGTGTAATTATCTTAACAAGCTCCAGCTGTTTTTATTCTCAGAAGGTTTCCTCCCTGATATACTGCTGCCTACCCCCTTCGTAAGTGCAGGTCCTAAATGCGCTTTTTTCTCCGTTCCCTCACCACAATCCATATTCTTTTTGGGAGTTACCAGTACAGTAACCATACCAGGAAGTACTTAATTTATTAAGCTACTGCTTTTCTTAATCTCAGTGGAGATGTTTACTGATAAACTGCTACCTACGCAGAATGTTCATGTCGTTCTTAAATGAGCTTTTATCTCTCTCCCCTCACCACAAATCAGAATCTTCTGAATAGTTCCCAGTACATTATCCTTTCCCCTGAGTAATTACCTTAACAAGCTCCAGCTGTTTTTATTCTCAGAAGGTTTACTCCCTGATATACTGCTGCCTACCCCCTCGTAAGTGCAGGTCCTAAATGAGCTTTTTTCTCTGTTCCCTCAACACAATCCAGATTCTTTTGGGGAGTTTCCAGTACAGTAACCATACCAGGAAGTACTTAATTTATTAAGCTACTGATTTTCTTAATCTCAGTGGAGATATTTACTGATAAACCGCTACCTACGAAGCATGTTCATGTCGTTCCTAAATGAGCTTTTATCTCTCTCCCCTCACCACAAATCAGATTCTTCTGAGGAGTTCCCAGTACATTATCCTTTCCCCTGTGTAATTACCTTAACAAGCTCCAGCTGTTTTTATTCTCAGAAGGTTTACTCCCTGATATACAGCTGCCTACCCCCTTCGTAAGTGCAGGTCCTAAATGAGCTTTTTTCTCTTTTCCCTCACCACAATCCAGATTCTTTTGGGGAGTTACCAGTACAGTAACCATACCAGGAAGTACTTAATTTATTAAGCTACTGCCTTTCTTAATCTCAGTGGAGATATTTACTGATAAACAGCTACCTACGCAGCATGTTCATGTCGTTCCTAAATGAGCTTTTATCTCTCTCCCCTCACCACAAATCAGATTCTTCTGAGGAGTTCCCAGTACATTATCCTTTCCCTTTGTAATTACCTTAATAAGCTCCAGCTGTTTTTATTCTCAGAAGGTTTACTCCCTGATATACAGCTGCCTACCCCCTTCGTAAGTGCAGGTCCTAAATGAGCTTTTTTCTCTGTTCCCTCAACACAATCCAGATTCTTTGGGGGGTTACCAGTACAGTGACCATACCAGGAAGTATTAATTTATTAAGCTACTGCTTTTCTTAATCTCAGTGGAGATATTTACTGATGAACAGCTACCTACGCAGCATGTTCATGTCGTTCCTAACTGAGCTTTTATCTCTCTCCCCTCACCACAAATCAGATTTTTCTGAGGAGTTCCCAGTACATTATCCTTTCCCCTGTGTAAATACCTTAACAATCTCCAGCTGTTTTTATTCTCAGAAGGTTTACTCCCTGATATACAGCTGCCTACACCCTTCATAAGTGCAGGTCCTAAATGAGCTTTTTTCTGTGTTCCCTCACCACAATCCAGATTCTTTTGGGGAGTTACCAGTACAGTAACCATACAAGGAAGTATTAGTTTGTTAAGCTACTGCCTTTCTTAATCTTAGTGGAGATATTTACTGATAAACAGCTACATACGCAGCATGTTCATGTCGTTCCTAAATGAGCTTTTATCTCTCTCAACTCACCACAAATCAGATTCTTCTGAGGAGTTTCCAGTACATTATCCTTTCCCCTGTGTAATTACCTTAACAAGTTCCAGCTGTTTTCATTCTCAGAAGGTTTACTCCCTGATATACAGCTGCCTACCCCCTTCGTAAGTGCAGGTCCTAAATGAGCTTTTTTCTCTGTTCCCTCACCACAATCCAGATTCTTTTGGGGAGTTACCAGTACAGTAACCATACCAGGAAGTACTTAATTTATTAAGCTACTGCTTTTCTTAATCTCAGTGTAGATATTTACTGATAAACAGCTACTTACGCAGCATGTTCATGTCGTTCCTAAATGAGCTTTTATCTCTCTCCCCTCACAACAAATCAGAATCTTCTGAGGAGTTCCCAGTACATTATCCTTTCCCCTGTGTAATTACCTTAACAAGCTCCAGGTGTTTTTATTCTCAGAAGGTTTACTCCCTGATATACAGCTGCCTACCCCCTTCGTAAGTGCAGGTATTAAATGAGCTTTTTCTCTGTTCCCTCACCACAATCCAGATTCTTTTGGGGAGTTACCAGTACAGTAACCATACCAGGAAGTACTTAATTTATTGAGCTACTGCTTTTCTTAATCTCAGTGGAGATATTTACTAGAGATATTTACTGATAAACAGCTACCTACGCAGCATGTTCATGTCGTTCCAAATGAGCTTTTATCTCTCTCCCCTCACCAAAAATCAGATTCTTTTGAGGAGTTCCCAGTACATTATCCTTTCCCCTGTGTAATTACCTTAACAAGCTCCAGCTGTTTTTATTCTCAGAAGGTTTACTCCCTGATATACAGCTGCCTACCCCCTTCGTAAGTGCAGGTCCTAAATGAGATTTTTTCTCTGTTCCCTCACCACAATCCAGATTCTTTTGGGGAGTTACCAGTACAGTAACCATACCAGGAAGTACTTAATTTATTAAGCTACTGCTTTTCTTAATCTCAGTGGAGATATTTACTGATAAACAGCTACTTACGCAGCATGTTCATGTCGTTCCTAAAGGAGCTTTTATCTCTCTCCCCTCACCACAAATCAGATTCTTCTGACGAGTTCCCAGTACATTATCCTTTCCCCTGTGTAATTACCTTAACAAGCTCCAGGTGTTTTTATTCTCAGAAGGTTTATTCCCTGATATAAAACTGCCTACCACCTTCGTAAGTGCAGGTCCTAAATGAGCATTTTTCTCTGTTCCCTCACCACAATCCAGATTCTTTTTGGGAGTTATCAGTACAGTAACCATACCAGGAAGTACTTAATTTATTAAGCTACTGCTTTTCTTAATCTCAGTGGAGATATTTACTGATAAACAGCTACCTACGCAGCATGTTCAGGTCGTTCCTAAATGAGCTTTTATCTCTCTCCCCTCACCACAAATCAGATTCTTCTGAGGAATTCCCGGTACATTATCCTTTCCCCTGTGTAATTACCTGAACAAGCTCCAGCTGTTTTTATTCTCAGAAGGTTTACTCCCTGATATACAGCTGCCAACCCCCTTCGTAAGTGCAGGTCCTAAATGAGCTTTTTTCTCTGTTCCCTCACCACAATCCAGATTCTTTTGGGGAGTTACCAGTACAGTAACCATACCAGGAAGTACTTAATTTATTAAGCTACTGCTTTTCTTAAGCTCAGTGGAGATATTTACTGATAAACAGCTACCTATGCAGCATGTTCATGTCGTTCCTAAATGAGCTTTTATCTCTCTCCTCTAACCACAAATCAGATTCTCCTGAGGAGTTCCCAGTACAATATCCTTTCCCCTGTTTAATTACCTTAACAAGCTCCAGCTGTTTTTATTCTCAGAAGGTTTACTCCCTGATATACAGCTGCCTACCCCCTTCGTAAGTGCAGGTCCTAAATGAGCTTTTTTCTCTGTTCCCTCACCACAATCCAGATTCTTTTGGGGAGTTACCAGTACAGTAACCATACCAGGAAGTACTTAATTTATTAAGCTACTGCTTTTCTTAATCTCAGTGGAGATATTTACTGAATAAACAGCTACCTACGCAGCATGTTCATGTCGTTCCTAAATGAGCGTTTATCTCTCTCCCCTCACCACAAATCAGATTCTTCTGAGGAGATCCCAGTACATTATCCTTTCCACTGTGTAATTACCTTAAAAGCTCCAGCTGTTTTTATTCTCAGGTTTACTCCCTGATATACAGCTGCCTACCCCCTTCGTAAGTGCAGGTCCTAAATGAGCTTTTTTCACTGTTCCCTCACCACATTCCAGATTCTTTTGGGGAGTCACCAGTACAGTAACCATACCAGGAAGTACTTAATTTATTAAGCTACTGCTTTTCTTAATCTCAGTGGAGATATTTACTGATAAACAGCTACCTACGCAGCATGTTCATGTCGTTCCTAAATGAGCTTTTATCTCTCTTCCCTCACCACGAATCAGATTCTTCTGAGGAGTTCCCAGTACATTATCCTTTCCCCTGTGTAATTACCTTAACAAGCTCCAGCTGTTTTTATTCTCAGAAGGTTTACTCCCTGATATACAGCTGCCTACCCCCTTCGTAAGTGCAGGTCCTAAATGAGCTTTTTTCTCTGTTCCCTCACCACAATCCAGATTCTTTTGGGGAGTTACCAGTACAGAAACCATACCAGGAAGTACTTAATTCATTAAGCTACTGCTTTTCTTAATCTCAGTGGAGATATTTACTGATACACAGCTACCTACGCAGCATGATCATGTCGTTCCTAAATGAGCTTTTATCTCTCTCCCCTCACCACAAATCAGATTCTTCTGAGGAGTTCCCAGTACATTATCCTTTGCCCTGTGTAATCACCTTAACAAGCTCAAGCTGTTTTTATTCTCAGAAGGTTCACTCCCTGATATACAGCTGCCTACCCCTTTGTAAGTGCAGGTCCTAAATGAGCTTTTTTCTCTGTTCCCTCACCACAAT
The DNA here is from genome assembly GCF_023159225.1 of Perognathus longimembris pacificus. Classification (NCBI taxonomy): domain Eukaryota; kingdom Metazoa; phylum Chordata; class Mammalia; order Rodentia; family Heteromyidae; genus Perognathus; species Perognathus longimembris. The sequence goes on from NW_025960179.1 coordinate 43,506, forward strand.
CCAGATTCTTTTGGGGAGTTACCAGTACAGTAACCATACCAGGAAGTACTTAATTTATTAAGCTACTGCTTTTCTTAATCTCAGTGGAGATATTTACTGATAAACAGCTACCTACGCAGCATGTTCATGTCGTTCCTAAATGAGCTTTTATCACTCTCCCCTCACCACAATTCAGATTCTTCTGAGTAGTTCCCAGTACATTATCCTTTCCTCTGTGTAATTACCTTAACAAGCTCCAGCTGTTTTTATTCTCAGAAGGTTTACTCCGTGATATACAGCTGCCTACCCCCTTCGTAAGTGCAGGTCCCAAATGAGCTTTTTTCTCTGTTCCCTCACCACAATCCAGGTTCTTTTGGGGAGTTACCAGGACAGTAACCATACCAGGAAGTACTTAATTTATTAAGCTACCGCTTTTCTTAATCTCAGTGGAGATATTTACTGATAAACAGCTACGTACGCAGGATGTTCATGTCGTTCCTAAATGAGCTTTTATCTCTCTTCCCTCACCACAAATCAGCTTCTTCTGAGGAGTTCCCAGTACATTATCCTTTCCCCTGTGTAATTACCTTAACAAGCTCCAGCTGTTTTTATTCTCAGAAGGTTTACTCCCTGATATACAGCTGCCTACCTCCTTCGTAAGTGCAGGTCCTAAATGAGCTTTTTTCTCTGTTCCCTCACCACAATCCAGATTCTTTTGGGGAGTTACCAGTACAGAAACCATACCAGGAAGTACTTAATTCATTAAGCTACTGCTTTTCTTAATCTCAGTGGAGATATTTACTGATACACAGCTACCTACGCAGCATGATCATGTCGTTCCTAAATGAGCTTTTATCTCTCTCCCCTCACCACAAATCAGATTCTTCTGAGGAGTTCCCAGTACATTATCCTTTCCCCTGTGTAATTACCTTAACAAGTTCAAGCTGTTTTTATTCTCAGAAGGTTCACTCCCTGATATACAGCTGCCTACCCCTTCGTAAGTGCAGGTCCTAAATGAGCTTTTTTCTCTGTTCCCTCACCACAATCCAGATTCTTTTGGGGAGTTACCAGTACAGTAACCATACCAGGAAGTACTTAATTTATTAAGCTACTGCTTTTCTTAATCTCAGTGGAGATATTTACTGATAAACAGCTACCTACGCAGCATGTTCATGTCGTTCCTAAATGAGCTTTTATCACTCTCCCCCTCACCACAATTCAGATTCTTCTGAGTAGTTCCCAGTACATTATCCTTTCCCCTGTGTAATTACCTTAACAAGCTCCAGCTGGTTTTATTCTCAGAAGGTTTACTCCGTGATATACAGCTCCCTACCCCCTTCGTAAGTGCAGGTCCCAAATGAGCTTTTTTCTCTGTTCCCTCACCACAATCCAGGTTCTTTTGGGGAGTTACCAGGACAGTAACCATACCAGGAAGTACTTAATTTATTAAGCTACCGCTTTTCTTAATCTCAGTGGTGATATTTACTGATAAACAGCTACCTATGCAGCATGTTCATGTCGTTCCTAAATGAGCTTTTATCTCTCTCCCCTCACCACAAATCAGATTCTTCTGAGGAGTTCCCAGTACATTATCCTTTCCCCTGTGTAATTACCTTAACAAGCTCCAGCTGTTTTTATTCTCAGAAGGTTTACTCCCTGATATACAGCTGCCTACCCCTTTTGTAAGTGCAGGTCCTAAATGAGCTTTTTTCTCTGTTCCCTCACCACAATCCAGATTCTTTTGGGGATTTACCAGTAAAGTAACCATACCAGGAAGTACTGAATTTATTAAGCTACTGGTTTTCTTAAGCTCAGTGGAGATATTTACTAATAAACAGCTACCTACGCAGCATGTCCATGTCGTTCCTAAATGAGCTTTTATCTCTCTCCCCTCACCACAAATCAGATTCTTCTGAGGAGTTCCCAGTACATTATCCTTTCCCCTGTGTAATTATCTTAACAAGCTCCAGCTGTTTTTATTCTCAGAAGGTTTACTCCCTGATATACAGCTGCCTACCCCCTTCGTAAGTGCAGGTCCTAAGTGAGCTTTTTTCTCTGTTCCCTCACCACAATCCAGATTCTTTTGGGGAGTTGCCAGTACAGTAACCATACCAGGAAGTACTTAATTTATTAAGCTCCTGCTTTTCTTAATCTCAGTGGAGATATTTACTGATAAACAGCTACCTACGCAGCATGTTCATGTCGTTCATGAAGGAGCTTATATCTCTCTCCTCT
>NW_025960180.1:0-30202 GCF_023159225.1 Perognathus longimembris pacificus
GTTTTCATCAGACGATGACATGCAATTCAGCTATACAGAAAGAAATGTGTATCCCCAATTTTTGGTCATGTTCTGTGGCTGAGAATAGCCTGTGGTTTTTTTCTCCTCAACAATGAATACTGTTTCAGATGGTAGTTAAGATGATCATATTAATTAGTATGAGGGCATCTATGTAGTTATGAAATCTAGTCCTAGGTCATTAGGACAACATCCTCTGTTCACCATATCTTACAAACTTTAGTACCAAGAACATAAAAGTCTCTGGGATATTTTTAGGATGTTGGAGGTTACACATTAGAAGCCATAAGTTTAATAGGGGCATTGTCTCTTCAGAAGAGTCTGTCTTTCACATGTGAAGATTTCTAAACCTCCCATGCCTTTGCCACATCACGGCGATGAATCCTAATGTTGGTATTCTCAAGTTATTTCTAAGTTTTCAACATAGTTCCACTGATAGTAAGAAACATTAGAACTTCCTGTTCTTTAACGTATACACCACAGCAAAGAAACGTAGGCAAAGGTAGGACCCAGGAATCAATGCCTGTAACCCTAGCTTCTCAGGAGGGTGAGATCTGAGGATTGCAGTTTGAAGCTACTTGGGGCAAGAAAGCTTATGAGACTCTTATCTCCAATAAACTACTCAGAAAAATCTGGAAATGGCACTGTGGCTCATGTGGTAGAATGCCAGCCTTGAGCAAAAAGTTGCTTGGGACAGTGCCCAGAGTTCAAGTCCCAGGACAAACAAAAACAAAAATCTCATGCAAGTGTAAGAATTTATTCATTTGGTATGAATTTATTGTAATAAACACGTATAAAGACAATATCATTGTGAAAAAGACTAAAGAGAAATCAGTGTCAATGTGTTTGAAGAAAATGGGGTCATTTGATGTTTAAATCTGCCTTTGGCCTTTTTTATTGCATACAAGTTGTCTAGTCTGACATGTTAGGTTGTGTTGAATGCTCTGCTCCGGTTCTCTAATGGTACCAAATAGGGTAATAGATTAGAACTAGGAGAGATGAGCAGCTACAGCTCATATTTGCCTTGAAATCTTGAGCATTTTCTGATTAAATCCTGGGATGATCAGTGAGTCAACTTTGCTCAGCATACTAAACCATGATTTTCCCCCCATCTTGGTGACATGGTTGACATTGTAAATATCAAGTGTGTTTGAACAAGAGCATGATCCATAGACCTGGATCTGAACCTACTTCACATATGCCTTATTACAAGAAGACATTATAAATCGCCTAACTAGAAATTAGAAATCTACCTTTTAGCAAGTCTATTTTGAAGTTGGAAAATACTCGTTTTCCTCTGCAAAAGAATGGTCTCTGTAGCATCCAGTGAAATGGATTATCTAATATCAGAGATACGAACCTCAGACTCACAGAAGCCAGAAGGCATTAGTCGACCTTGTGCTGGGCTTAATGGGATAGCTTTTTAGAAGAATTTGGCCAACAGCACACAAGTCTAGCTGGGCATTATAAATCTAGAATGGCTCAGGATGAATTTAACCTCACTCCCCGACCCATCTTCTTCTCCTGTGTCTCCCAGTGAATGGTGTCATTGTCCAAACCAGACTGAAGTTGCCTCTTTAAATTTTAATTTTGGAAAAAATGGGATTAAGTGGTGAAAGGTGCCAGAGAAAATGATGAATAATGGAAATAGGTAGTAACTACTGGCCTGTGTACATGTTAAATAATTGTTTATGTGAATGTAAAGCACTTAGAATTATAAATGAATATCTTTCATAGTTGATTTCATTTCTGTGGCAATCTTAACTCCAGTCCTAAGGCACACAAAAATATGAGTGAGACTGAACTGTTATTGATTACTGATGTGACTCTACTGGTGTCAGTCAACAAGTGGTGAGATTCTTCTTTTGTCAAACTATTGCTGAGACTGAGCCATTGTCAAGTGTTGGTGACACATTACTGGTACCATTCCTGCGGAGTCAGAACCAGAGCAATGTCTTCTGTAATTGAAATGAATCGACTTTGCCTTGGAGTTTTACTATACTAAATCAAACTAGAGATGGATGAACAGGAAATACTCTTCTGTCTCAGTGACAGAAATTGTCTGTCTACAGACATTTCTCTTGGTCACTATGGCAACTACCCCTCCCCACACTTTGCTAGCCATTAAGATGTATCAAGACAGAGATGACCGTTTGCAGCATCAGGTATTTGAACTAAAAAGAGATTTGCTAGAAAGTTGGAAAGTTATTTCTTGGAGGAAAAGTGAGATCCTTAAAAACCTTAATTGACTTTTTTTCTTACTTGAAAAGTAGTTTGTTTCTTTCTTCAGTGACGGTGAAGCTGTGTGCATAGGACAATCCATGCCCTTCATGCGCCTGTGTTTAGGAATCTGCTCCCTGGCAGTGCCCTGGCAGGGCAGAGTTACATAGACAAGCAAAATCTCAGTTCCTGCCACCTGGGGCAGGCAATCATAGTCAGGGAAATGAAACCTAAGGAGCAGATGGATTTCAAAGTGATTTGTAGACTTAAAAGTGATAGGAAAATATAGTAGTTTAAAAGTTTTACCAAAGCAATCAGGGCTGGGAATGTGGCTTAGTGGTATAGTGCTTGCCTAGCATGCACGAAGCCCTGGGTTCGATTCTTCAGTATCACATAAACAGAAAAAGCCAGAAGTGATGCTGTGGCTCAACTGTTGGCATGCTAGCCTTCTGCAAAAGAAGCTCAGTGACAGTGCCCAGGTCCCTGAGTTCAAGCCCCAGGACTGGCAAAAAAAATTACAAGCAATAAATTAATAAGCATTACACAAAAAGTAAAAATATTCCAAATTGGTAGGCCATTGCTCTCAGAAAGAGTTCAGCGACAACGCTTCTGAAAGGGTAGTGATTGGATTTAGAATGACTATATTTAGGAATCAGTCATTTAAGTATGACAAGCTCTTCAGAGTAGATAGTCAGAATACATGGAGAGCCTTTTAGAGGCAGAACTTGGGCAGTTTGTTGGGATCATGGCAAAGTGGCTAAAAGCATAACGTGGAGGCTAAATGTTACGTGGTACCAATACACTGTTCATGGTCCTATTTGTTGTTGTTGGGGGTTTTTGTATGACATTTAGCTGAAAAGTTAATTATGAAATCATAAAGTTAATACAATTATAACTAAAATTCATTGAGTGCTTATTCAATAGTGCAGTCAGGCACTATTTCAAGAGTTTTGCATGTTTTATTCTCTAATTATAGGGGATAAGCACTATTTTTTCTTAAAAATAATTATTTCCATGTTTGCAGCTGATAAACTGAGGTACAGATAGAATAAAGGTCAGAGAGCAAGTAGTTCACAGCCACTGATCAAGTCAAGCAGATAAAGCTCATAGGGTTAGTTAGTGTCATATGGGACAGCGGCTTAAAAGTAAAAAGGTGTCTAGAGAGTGTAAAGACTGGAAAAATACTGGATTTGTGACAGGGGTGTGGGGGGAAATCCCTTTTGAACTCTGCACAGAAGAGTCACATGAAACTATTTTGAAGAGAAGAAGCTGGGTGAATCCAGGGCACCAACTAGAAACCATAAGACCAGGCTACAAGTTTCTCAGCTGGGGAGTAAACGTTTGAAGTAGAGTGAGGGCAGAAAGGATGGAAAGGAAGGCCTGGCAAGGGAATTCATTTGAACCCTGCTACTAATTGGTGAGGGAGAAGAAGGCATTAATGATGATTTGTATGCTTTTTTGGGTTAATGGTGATTGCATTAGCAGGTGGAGAGCCTGTTCTTTTATTGATTGAACTTCCTAATGCTGACCATTCTCAAGTACCCTTCCTTTGAAATTATCTTTCCTCCTTTGTGCTGGTGATAACTGTTGCACCTCATCTCTCCTCTCTCCCCCACCCTCCTTCAGTGGTTCTTTTCTGAAGTTGGCACTCTTCACTATCCAATCTGGGACTCATTTCTTTCCCTCTCCACTATGCTACAGAGTAGATATGCTGTCCACTTAGCTTCAGTCTGAAAGCTGCACAATTTCATGGAGGAGACAGCTGGGATCCATTCCCCTCTTCACCATATTAGCTGTGGTGTGGAATAATAGTCTTTGATACTGTTTTGCTTCTGTGTGAATGTGAATGATACCTCCATAATGGAGTTTTTCAATGCACCGAGTCTAGAGAAAAGGCTCCCAACACAGTGGTCCCTTGACAAGTTTTATTTGCTCTTTTTCTTTTCTTCCCTCTTCCTCCTATCCAAATATTTCCTTTCAGTTGAAGTCACTTCCCTGATGGGGATTCCTCCTATGTTAACAGAAATAGTCATGGTTCTCGTTTGCTTGCCAAATGTTAAACTGTGCACAATCACCTTTCATAGACAAATAGCACAGCGATTGTCTTTTGGTTTCAAACATGGAATGAGTTAAAACTCTAAAAATATAAGAGATAGGAACTACAACAGAGTTATAATCATAAACGGGTTGTACGTGAAACTACTTCAGACAGAGGGGCAAAGATTTATCTTCCAGTTGGACTCCAAAATACAGCATAAAACAAGCTGTAGGAACATAATATATGAAAGATAAAAATTTCCAACCCCCTTACATATCTCGAAATTGTATTTGTACAGATGTTATGAATGATACAATAGCTGATCTTTAATGTAGAGTAGGAATTTTATTTGATGAAACAGATGGTATTGAAAAACTTTATCTCAGCAAAGTACTGACTCATACAGAATAATATGAACTTTTTCATTTTGCAATGGGAGGGTAGATGAGCCTAAGTAAACTTGCTAAAAATGTATTAAAAAACCTAAGCTCTTCAAAATAAGCCCAGGGACAGTTCCCAGGCTATGAGCTTGAGCTCCAGGACTGGCATAATAGGAAGAGGAAGAGCAGGAGGATGTGGAGGAGGAAATGCTTAGGGTTAGCAGTATGAAGTGGGACTGTCCTGGGTTTATTTAAACTCCAGCCTTGCCATTTCCTACTTCTGTGACTTAATCCAGTTACTTAACTTCTTTGAGTCCAAGCTTTTTTCTCCATTTGAGAATAATAATATCATCATGTGGCATATGTCCTATTAAGTGGTTACCTTTATATAAAGACATTCATTCAGTGTCTAGCAGAAGATATGTAGTAAGTGCTAGATATTGTTGAAAAACTGGGTGTGAAGCAGTTGCAAGCCTTACTAATTAGGTGCTCTAGGGAAGGTTTGTTAATCTTAATTCCTCAGCTTTTTTCTCTCTTTCAGCCAACCTTCTCAAACTTTCTTGTAAGAACTAAAGGAGTTGTGTGTGTGTGTGTGTGTGTGTGTGTGTGTGTGTATGTGTGTGTGTGCAGGGTAATTCACACTTTATCTAGCCTAAAAGAAAACTGATATAGAGTCATAAAAGAAGTTGTGTGTAGTTTTATTAACCATAATAGAAAGTTTAGACTTAATTTCAAATATTCTAAGAACACATTGGAAAGTTTTAGCTAGAAAAGTGATGTGCCATGTTTTAGAAAGATCCCCTTGATTACTGTGGTGTTGTAGAATGATTGGGATCAAGGAGTGCAATGGGAGAGCCAGGAAGCAGGTTCAGACATGCTATCAATAACTGTGATGCTCAAAACCATGAAAGAAACAGAGACATACTCACTAGACACTATGTTGAAAATTAACTATATAACTTGTGTGGGGGGAATGGAAGAAAACACAGGGAGAGAGCTTGCGGAAGGGGTGACATTGTCTAAAAAGAAATGTACTCATTACCTGACATGTTCTTGTAATCTCTCTGTACATCACCTTTTAAATAATAAAAGAATACAAAATTACAAAAATAAAAAATACAGGATAAATAGCACCTTTTGCCATCCATAACTATTTTCCGTATATTTAAATAAAATTTCTAAAGAAAAAAAAAAACAAAAATCCTAAGCTCTTGTTCAAATATAAACATTACCTGTAAAAGGCTTTTCCCTGATTGAACTCATTTTCTTAGAGCCCATTCAGTATCTCATAGGTAGTATTCCCTCCATTTTTAATCAACATATTTATAAAAATCTACAGGTAAAATGATACATACTTATCAAGTACAACATATTTTACACATAGAGTGGTTAAATCTAGCTAACATATATATCGCAGATTATTATCATTTTTGTGGTGAGAACACTCAACATCTACCCTGTACTCTCAGAAGGTAGATTAAGAGTTTATGCGTAAGACCCAAATTTACAGGAGGCCTAGAGATTTAATTGCCAAGACTTCAGCAATGGTATTGGCAAATATCAAACTTAGGTCTTTGTAATTCTTACACGTTTTGCCATGTTGCCACAAAAGCCTCATGAGCATTAAGAGGATTTCAATTGAACACTAGTCTGAAAAAATGAGGTTTTGGTGAAATTGGAAAAATAATAATAGGATGTGAGATTAAAACTCTGTTAATCTTTATTCTTGATGATTCTTTCTACTCCTATTCCTCTGAAAATCTAAAACGATAGAATCTCAAAATGGATTTCAAAAATTCAATACCTCTCAAATATTCAGATGAGAATATACATGCTTCCCAGTAGTAAAGAGAGGAACAAGTAAGTTATAAGAAATAGCCCAAATGCCTATGGTCTGAAGTCCTGTCGCACTCTTATTCTTCTCATTCCATACCTGTGGCTTTAGAGTAAGTTTCCTGTGATCAGCTGACAGAAGAAGAAACTGGGGCCTGCTTTACAGAACCTTCTGTGTGATATTCAGGCACCATGTAAGAGTAGATAGTTGTAGCACTTTGACTCTGTACTAGGATGACCTTGAAAGGACGCTGGTAAAGGGAAATTCTCTAGGTGGGCAGAACATTGAGCAGTGTCTCTGTTGGTTGGCTTACAGGGAGAAGGGGCCAGTTGAGTGACTTTATGGATGTATGAGCTCTTGTGTGAATTGTTTGGCTAGCTGGTTAGGGACTTAGAAGAGGCATGACTGGAAAATTGGTCACAAGGAAATTGGGGATGAGGTAGGTGGTAGAACTTGCTGAGTGGGCACAATACCAAAAGATAACCTGAGTGGAGGATGATGTTTGTAATTAAGTGAAAAGATTGCTCCTTTTTGTGGCTAGAAATCATCCTTTTTCCCATGCCACTCCTGTTCTTACACAATGGAGCCATGTGCAAAATGGCCATGAACCACTGGGTCGGGAATATGCATGGCTTCGAAAGCATGACTGACTCGCCATGCTGACCCAGCTATGGCCATTGCTGATTGCCCAGTCAGCTGACCAAAGAGATGAGTAGTGGTGGCTGATAGGGTACTGTTTTCCAGAGTGATTGAAGCTAATGATGGTGGATGTATTTCTTCGGATCACTTTTGTCATAGAGCAGTATTTGTTCTTACTGGAATTCTCATTTCCTATATATACACCTTCCTTGCATGCAATGATTGTGATAAATTACCATCCATGGACTTACAGAATGTTTGATCTGCCATCATGGTATTCAAATAGCATTGCTTGTGGTCAAGGGACTCACCTTCCAGCAAAGGATAGACATAATGCTCATGGTGGTAGAATTCACTGGTTTGCTATGACATCCTGCAGCTGCTGGCAGGACAGTGTGGTGGAAGACTTTGTCATGATGCCATAACTCCCATCAAGCCTACCAAGCTTCCCCAGGAGACTGTGATACTGTGAATTGAATAGGTGGGATTTTTCTCTGAAATTAGAATCAATGGATTGAAGAATCATATGGTGAACATGGTAGTGACACCACCCACGATTACTCTTAGTGACCCATTAACAAAATTTTTGTTTCCTGTTCCTATGATCTTACTTTGTGCTGACCTAGAGGCCTTTGTCCTAAAGGAAGGAATGTTTCAATCGGGAGACACAATGGTTCCATTGAACTGGAAGTGAATTCTGCTCCCTGGACGCTGTGGCTTTCTCATGCCTCTGAATGGACAAGCAAAGAAGGAAGCTACTGTGCTGGCTGGGGTGATGGATCTGTTTGCAATCAGGGGGTATCGGATAGCTACTTCCTAGTGTCTGGGTCCTAGAAGATCCCCGAAGGTGCCTTTTGGTATTAACGTGTTCTGTGATTAGGGTCGATGGAAAACTATTTTTTTTTTTGCCCGTCCTAGGGCTTGGACTCAGGGCCTGAGCACTGTCCCTGGCTTCTTTTTGCTCAAGGCTAGCACTCTGCCACTTGAGCCACAGAGACACTTCTGGCTTTTTCTATATATGTGGTGCTGAGGAATCGAACCCAGGGTTTCATGCATGCTAGGCAAGCACTCTACCACTAAGTCACATTCCCACCCCGATGGAAAACTATTACAGTTACCATATCTAATGGACTATCAGTTGTACAGACCCTTTAAGAATGAAGGTTTGTATTACCTGGCCCAGTATAAAACCATAAGTAGCTTGGTGAGACAAAGGGAAAACAGAATAAGTAGAGAGAGAAAGTAATTATAAGTAACCACAGGTGACCACATGGGCAACTGTAAAATAATTGTCAGGACTATGTCTTCTTTATTTACTTATGATTGTATTTGTGCATTTAGGAGTTTTATGTGCACATATGTAAATATACTAAGCCCAGTGTTCTCCTTAAGTTGCTTGTTATGTAACCTAAGAGGTATCGTAGTGTTAAGTGTTGTTAATTTGACATCACTTGCTTTTTTTTTTTTTTAATTCGGTTGGTCATGTGGCTTGAACTCAGCCTGAGAGCCTGCCCCTGAGCTTTTCTCCTTAAGACTAGCACTCTACCACTTTGAGCTCCACTTGTGGATTTCCAGTGATTAATTGGAGATGAGCATCTCAATGGATTTTTCTTCCTGGGCTGACTTTAAACTTTGATCTTCAGATCTCAGCCTCCTGAATAGTTAGGATTACAAGTGGGAGCCACCAGTGCCTTGCCTGGTACATCCTATTATTGCACTTAAATGATTGGATCTTGTGAAGTATAAACATTGCCCATGTACTAGTGTGTTCCTTCTGGAGAAAGGCTAGTTTGTCTGGTTATATATGTATGAATTATGATACAAGGATGCTTGTTACTGTCAGTATTGAGAGATTGGGTATAATGTAAGATGATGTATATTGATAAATATGAGCAGATTTGTGGTAGTTAATTGGTTTATGTGTCAATTTAAGTTGGCCACAGGTACTGAGATACTTAATTCAACCTTATTTTGACTGTGTCATACTGATGGCATCTCATTAAAAACCTTTTGAGAGATATCTAATTTTATTTTTTTTTCAATTTTTATTATCAAACTGATGTACAGAGAGGTTACAGTTTCATACATTAGGCATTGGATACATTTGTTGTACTGTTTGTTACCTCGTCCCTCATTCCCCCCTCCCTCCTCCCCCTTTCCCTTTCGCCCCCTGAGGTGTTCAGTTCACTTACACCAAACATTTTGGCAAGTATTACTTTTGTATTTGTTTGTCTTTTTTTACCCTGCGTCTTTCAATTTTGGTATTCCCTTTCAATTTCCTAGTTCCAATACCAGTATACACGGTTTCCAATATACTCAGAAAAGATTACAGAGATAGTGTAGGTACAACCACAGGAAGGTGATACAAGAACATCATCAATAATAGAATCTACAGATACATATGGGATATTGAAAGTAGTTACAACTGTGATATAACAATTGTTTCCATAACATGGAGTTCATTTCACTTAGCATCATCTATGTGTTCATAAGGGTATAGCTATTGAGCCTTGTGATGCTCTGCTATGACAGGACTAAACCTGTACTAATTATTCCCAATAAGGGAGACCATAGAGTCCATGTTTCTTTGGGTCTGGCTCACTTCACTTAGTATAATTTTTTCCAAGACCTTCCATTTCCTTACAAATGGGACAATGGCATTCTTTCAGATAGAAATATAAAATTCCATTGTATATATGTACCATATTTTCCTGATTCATTCGTCTACTGAGGGGCATCTGGCTTGGCTCCAGATTCGTGCTATGACAAATTGTGCTGCGATGAACATTATTGTGCTGGTGGCATTACTGTGATTTTGTTTGTGGTCTTTTGGATAGATACCCAAAAGTGGGGCTGCTGGGTCATAGGGGAGTTCTATATTTAGCCTTCTGAGGAATCTCCATACTGCTTGCCAGAGTGTCTGAACTAGTTTACATTCCCACCAACAATGGATTAGGGTTCCCTTTTGGCCACATCCCCTCCAGCAATTGTTATTGTTAGTTTTCTTTATATGGGACATTCTTACTGGGTGAGATGGAATCTCAGTGTTGTTTTGATATGCATTTCTTTCATGGCCAGTGATGTAGGGCATTTTTTCATATGTCTCTTGGCCATTCTCATTTCCTCATCAGAGAAGTCTCTTTGTAAGTCTTTAGCCCACTTGATGAGGGGGCTATTGGTTCTTTGCGGTTTTGTTTTGAAAGAAGGTAATTTTTTAGTTCTGCATATATTTTAGATATGAGGCCTTTGTCTGTTGAATGTCCAGTAAAGATCTTCTCCCAGTCTGTGGGCTTTCTGTTTATCTTGCGAGCTATGTCACTTGCCGTGCAGAAGCTCTGCCGTTTGATGCAGTCCCATTTGTCCAACCTTTCTTTGATTTGTAGCGTTTCTGGGTCTTTGTTAAGGAAGTTCCGTCCCGTGCCAAGGAGCCCAAGTATTTCTCCTACTCCTTCCTTTAGTGTTTTCAGGGTGTCTGTTATGATTTCGAAGTCTTTAATCCATTTGGAATTGATTTGGTGCCGGGTGACATATAAGGATCTAGTTTCAGTTTGTTGCATGTGTTGAGCCAGTTTTGCCAGCACCACTTGTTAAAGAGGATATCTTTCTTCCATACTATTGTTTTAGCTCCTTTATCAAAGATTAAGTAGGCATAGTTCTGTGGGTTCATTTCTGGGTCTTCAATTCTGTTCCATTGGTCTTCAGGCCTGTTCTGGTGCCCATACCAAGCTGTTTTTATTACTATAGCTTTATAATACAGCTTGAAGTTGGGTATTGTTATTCCTCCAGCACTGTTCTTTCTGCGTAGGATTGTTTTTGCTATTCTAGGTCTTTTATTGTTCCATTTGAATTTCTGGATTGCTTCCTCTATTTCATTAAAAAATGGTGGTGGGATATTAATGGGTATTGCATTGAATTTGTAGATAGCCTTTGGCAATATTGCCATTTTGATTATATTAATCCTCCCAATCCAGGAGCATGGGAGGTTTTTCCATTTCCTTACTTCTGACTTAATTTCAATTTTCAAGCTTTTAAAGTTCTCATATCTAGTTTAAAGGCAAGAGAACCAGTAACCGGGTACTAGACACCTAGGTGCCCATATTCTTAGCTGCTCTGGAGGCTAAGATCTGAGTATTGTGGATCAAAGTCAGTGTGGGCAGGAAAGTCTGTGAGACCCTTATCTGCAATTAACCACTAAGAAGCCAGAAGCTGAGCTCTGGCTCAAATGGTAGAATAGTAGCCTTGAGCATAAAAGCTCAGGGGCAGCACCCAGAATCCTGGGTTCAAGTCCCAAAACTGGCACCAAAAAAAAAAATGACAAAGCCAACTACTTACTGACAACAAAGAGCTCATTCATCTAAGCATGGACCTAGAATTCTAAACACTAACCCATTACTCTTCTTACTAGATACTCATCTCCTGAAATCAAAAAGGCTTAGGGTCCTTTTTCCTATTTATTTAGCCCATGTAGCCTCAGTATTTTCTCAAAAAGAATCAAGATTTTCTTTTGGTAAATTAGACCATTTGAACCAAATGATGGTAAATTAGAAAGGTATGTGAATTTTAGCTATTCCAAACTATCAAAAACACACAGTAACCCAGTTTCCTTGCTCACAAATAACTTTGTTGATAGATGAGAATCGGATACTCATTGGAGCCATTTTAATGAACCCGTAAGATTTAAGAATAATTCATATACTAAAGTATTTCAAAACAGTTCACTTGAAACACTTAAGTTATAAATTTTTGTAATTTAATGTATTTGTTTCTTTTTAGAAAACTCTATTAGATAGAAAGATGAAAGGTGAATTTGAATCTCATCTTGATCAAATTGTACCACATAAAGTATTAGCATTGGAATTAGGATAATTTGCTATGTTGCACTTATTTACAGTTTTATTTTCCCTATTTTTAGATGTTAAGATTGACTTTTAATTGCAGAGAATAAGATTATTGCCTTTATATAATCAAACCTCTAATATGTATCGAGCCTTTGGTGGACAAAGTCTAGCTCATGAACGCACTCATTATCAAAGGAGATGCATTATGCTTTGGGATGTGGGAAGATAATGGGGTATTATCACGACATGAATCTTGATTTCAGTTATATATATGCATATATACGTATGTATATATACATATATATACACATATGTATACACACATATATATAGACACATATGTATATGTGCATATATAGAGAGAAAGTTTATTAGGAGAGAGCACATGTAAAGAATTACAATGTATGAGGATCATTGTGTTTCATAAAAGAAGTCCATGAACAGCATTCTATGAGACTTGGGAGAAAAGAGTTGTTACTGTTGCCTGAGAAAGGTTCATGGATATCTGTCTGGAGGTGCTGGCATTTGATCTCTGATCTTAAAGCCAAACTAGATTTGAACAAGAGAGTCTTTAAGGGTTTCAGTCATGCCTATGAATTAAAGTGGGTAAATGATCTAGTCTTTACACAATGTCTCGCACCAAGTAGAGTGTCAATAAATGCATGAGGGGGGCTGGGGCTATAGCCTAGTGGCATGAGTGCCTGCCTCGGATACACAAGGCCCTAGGTTCGATTCCCCAGCACCACATATGCAGAAAACGGCCAGATGCGGTGCTGTGGCTCAAGTGGCAGAGTGCTAGCCTTGAGCGGGAAGAAGCCAGGGACAGTGCTCAGGCCCTGAGTCCAAGGCCCAGGACTGGCCAAAAAAAGATAAAAAAATAAAAATAAATGTATGAGGATTAAGTGCATAATCTGCAAGTTGACTGTTACTGCCTGCTTGTCTGCCTTGTGAATGATGTCAGAGAAGTCACTGGAGAACATTTTCCCAAGAGCTAACTTGCACAATGTTTCTTCACTTACCAAGGGCTTTAACTGCTTTGCTTCCCCGTATTCCAATTCTCATAAACATTGGCCACCATGCTTTGTCTCTAAAACATGGTGCAGCTGCTGGGTGGTCCTTCTACCGACCCCTAACAGAGTCAGCTGTTCACCAGAGAGTAGGATTGATGTCTGACCAACAGATGATCCCGTGCAGGGAATGAAAGGAGAGGAGGGGCTGCTGGGAGGCAATTCGTGCAGTGGTTTGGCTTGATTGTATTAAACGGGTAGAGATGGATGGAAGCTTAGTTTCAAGCCAGTTCTGAAGATAGGTAATTTGTGTCAAATAGTTCTGAAGTGCTGTATCCATGGAGGGAAGTGGAGTGGAGAGCCGAGTCCAGTGCCATTATAGATTACATGCTTACAGCCTGGGTAGCAATGAGATTTTAACCTTCACGTAGGACCCAGATATTCATGACCCATGTCATCAATAGACCAAGGTTGGTATAGGTTAAAAAACTTCAAACTACCCTAGCCAAGGACTAGACCAGTCATCGTTTTAACAATTCTGTAGGATGTGTGAAAGGGGAAGATGATTTTGACAGGAAAACCATAAGTGCTTTCTCAGGTGTTTCCTCACTCTCTAGCATTTGTCTCTCTGAGTGTTCTTCCTTGCTCAAACTTACATTCTCTTTTATGACATTTTTCTTGATTGTCTTCTTTTTCGCTGGTCTCTTCCCCTCAGAATCCTTTCTTCCTTGGGCTGGCAAGAACAGCCCCCATGAATTTTACTGGATCTCTCTCTCTCTCTTTCTCTCTCTTTTTTTAATGTCTTGATATTGACGTTGTCCTCTGTTTGGAAGAAACTTCTGTGTTGACTTTCACCTCTGGGGTTTTGAGTTGTAGTTACAGGGTGGTCATCCCAAATAAAATGTGTTAGTGTCACCTTCTACATCGTACCTCCAAGACTGAATCTATTGGCTCATTCTATTCCTCCTGATAGCCGTCTACTGTTTTATTTTCTGTCTTGCTGTCATCCAGTTCATGCTTTTCTATAAGTCTTACATTTGTTACTTATATTTTTTTACTATCCTTGTGACGTAATTCCTTTCGTTTTTTCAAATTTTTATTATTAAACTGATGTACAGAGGTTACAGTTTCATACATTAGGCATTGGATACATTTGTTGTACTGTTTGTTACCTTGTTCCTCAAACCCCACTCCACTCTCCCCCTTACCCTTTCCCCCCCTGAGTTGTTCAGTTCACTTACACCAAACATTTTTGCACGTATTGCTTTTGTATTTGTTTGTCTTTTTTTACCCTGTGTCTCTCAATTTTGGTATTCCCTTTCAATTTCCTAGTTCCAATACCAGTATACACGGTTTCCAATATACTCAGATAAATTACAGAGATAGTGTAGGTACAAGCACAGGAAGGTGATACAAGAACATCATCAATAGTAGAAGCTACAGATACACATGGGTCATTGAAAGTAGTTACAACTGTGTTATAACAATTGTCTCCATAACATGGAGTTCATTTCACTTAGCATCATCTTATGTGTTCATAAGGGTATAGCAATTGGGCCTTGTGATGCTCTGCTATAACTTGCCTAAACCTGTACTAATTATTCCCAATAAGGGAGACCATAGTGTTCATGTTTCTTTGGGTCTGTCTCACTTCATTTAGT
Source organism: Perognathus longimembris pacificus (assembly GCF_023159225.1). Taxonomy (NCBI): domain Eukaryota; kingdom Metazoa; phylum Chordata; class Mammalia; order Rodentia; family Heteromyidae; genus Perognathus; species Perognathus longimembris. The sequence goes on from NW_025960180.1 coordinate 14,636, forward strand.
ATAATTTTTTCCAAGTCCTTCCATTTCCTTACAAATGGCATTTGTTACTTCTAAAGGCCTTGTAGTTATTCCCAATCAGCATTGTATATAGCTTTATTTAGGCTCAAATGACAACTTTTAGGCTATTATGTCTAGTAATCTCTGAGCTGGTGTGTGTGTGTGTGTGTGTGTGTGTGTGTGTGTGTGAGAGTGTGTGTGTGTGTGTGCTCTTGAGGTTTGAACTAGGGCCTGGGCACTATAGCTGAGCATTTTTGTTCAAGTCCAGCGCTGTGCCATTGGAGCCCCAGCTCCCCTTTTGCTTTCTGATGATTAATTAGACGTGAGTCTCATGGGCTTTTCTGCCCAGGCTGGCTTCAAATTGTGATCTGCATATCTCAGCATTCTGAGTAGGTTCATTACAGGTATGGACCATAGGCACACTACTTTTTGTTTTCAACAGACAAGAGCTGATTATTGAGGAACAGTGAGGAGAACTCTTACTTTTGAGCTGGTTTTGATTGCATTTTTTTTCTTCTTAAAAACCTGAATTGACTGCTTTTCCTTTAGTCCTTCCTGGTCTGATACTAAAAGCCTTTCACAATGGAGCTCCTTTCCATATTCCCAGATTTCCCTCTTTTCTTTTCTCTTTTTTCCCCTCTGTGATTTGTTCCCGCTAGTATGGAACACGCAAACAGCCTTCTAACTTCAGGCCTCTTGGGGGCCAGTTCAGATACTGGTCTTCCTGTCCAAAACTAATTTCTTCTTCCCCTGAACCTTTAGGTTACTTTCTAATGATAGCCCTTATTTCCCTTATTCTGCCCTTATTTCCAGGGCTGACTTTTGTGTACTTTTTGTGTCAACTTCTTGAAGGTTTGGCTTCATTTTGGTTTTGTGTTTCTGTCCTTCCTACACCATAAGACAGAGTCCCTGATGATTTAATAAGTTTGTAAAAAATATGTAAACTCATGGAGAAGTTTAATAGTGTCTACTCAGAAGAAATGAGGAGATAGCACGGTAGTTTCAGTCCGATAGAAACATTGAATTGGGAATCACTTTAATCCTAAAATATATCTAAAATCTTAAGATTTGTTAGTCAAGTATGCACTCAGAATTATGTTAATTTAAGTCATTTGTATCATTAGAGCTAAATCATTATACACTTAGAAGGAAAATCCAAACAGTGACTCCTCTCAAAACCATTTCAGAGAAAGCCAGAATGTTTTGAGATAGGATAGTATTCAACTATCACTGATGAGAATACCTTTTCTTCTTACATTGATTGGGTATTTACTAGTCAAAAACTCCTTATGTAAATAAAAACAACTTAGTCTCCAGAGTTTACCTTTACTTTATTTGCTTATTGCTAGAAATTGCAGTTCTCCATATCTACCACAGTTATATCACCTTATAATTTGGATTTCATATCTTTGTAAACCTTACAAAATTTGATGTTTGTATGCATTAACTTGAAGACCATTGGAATATTGATAGTTATACGAATCATTGTTTAAAACATTAATTCTGAGAAGACAGAAATTTTGAAATAAATGCTGTCGTGGAATCCATTTTTGTGCTTAAAGAAAGTTTTCCTGTGACTTTGGATGCCCTTATCATAGTTAGTACTCATTTCGAGTATTATTTATGCCTTTACTCATCCAACTTTTTTAGTATTTAATAAAATGCAATTAGCAGATCATCTGTTATAAAATGGTAGCTGTCAGCCCAGCGTTTGCATACTTCAGTTCCCCATGGGCCAGAAAACATGACTTTCATTCTGTAGCCTTAGCCTTGACCCTGCCTGCTACAATGCCTTCTTTCTTCTGGTAGAAACACCTGCACAATGCAAGTCATCCTGTCAGTCTTCCTCCAGCCCTTGTGTTACAGTGTCATAGTTGATGTTCACAGGACCTCTGGAGCCGCAAATCCCTCCCATGGCCATTCTGCAGGGGCTGGCTTGGGCCATGTTTCTAGGTAAATACAATTTCCACCTCCCCTCCTGCTCCATCCTCCCACATCCTGGCTGAACCCGTGTGGGACAGCTTGCCCACCGCCTCAGCCCTTGCCAGACTTGGAAGCGGCCAGTGTCTGGATCTGCCACCTCTCTCGCCCTCCATGTCATCTGTCTTCCTGTCAGCACAAGGGAGATACAAGAAAAACAGGTCAGCGGATCCGGGCATTTCCTCCCTGGGCAGGTTTCCACTTACCTCTTGTCTGCCCTCTTGCCTTGGCCTCTCTCGCCCAGATCACTGCCTGCTACTTCCTGCTATTGGCAGCCAAGGATTATAGTGGCTATTGGCAGGAGCTGGCAATCCTGGTGCCCGTGGCTCACAGCCATATGTTTTAGGCTCCTTCAGGAAGCTCTGCTAAGACACCAGGGAAAGGGATATCTGACCCTTCCCTGCCGTGACCAAGGCACACTAGCACCCAGCAATGATATTCATAGGCAGCATCATCACTGTCATGCAGATCTCCAAGAGCAGAGGCAGCTTGGCATCAAGTACGGAGACCTTTGTGTAGCGTACAGCACAAGAGGGGAGCCTTCGCCATATAATTGGTTTCCGGGAACTTCAAAAAACAAGTAACGTGTAAACACTTTGAACTCCCTCTGTCCAACCTCATACCTGACACACTCCTGCAACCGCACATGAACAAAAACTTCCTCACAGGCGAGCCGACTTTCTCTCTCTCTCTCTCTTCCTCCCCGCCACCCCCACATGCTCACTATAACACACTGTGCCGGGTCCTCCTGGATCTACATCCACATACCTATTTGCACATATGCAGACTTAGGCTTAGGAAGCACACTCCTGTACAGCATCAGGAACACACGCATGTAGGCAAGCAGGGGCACACACACGCAGACGTGAGCGCACCAAGTACACAGTGGCTTGGAAGGTGCTAAGGGGTTTTCGAGGACTGTGTCCTACTTGCTCAAGTCCAGGGTGTTGTTCTTGTGGTGGGCGTGGCTAAGGAGCCCAGCGCTGCTTACTGGACAGTCCATTGGCACTTGGGCCTCCCCCTGCTGTCCTCACCAGTCTCCCATTCCCTGAACCATGCAGCTTCGGAGACCTGGGTAGCAACAAACTCTTCGGGAAAGCAATCAAGGCAGAAATGTCAATGTAACAGGACAACATGATTACGCCCCAGTAGTGCCCCAACCAAGGATGGCATTCGTTAAGCCTCAGGTCTACACCCTAAAGCCCAGCGCTGCGCGCAGAGAATGGGGCAGGCCTGTGCCCCAGAATCCCTTGCCTCTTCTCCCTTCTACTTGGTCCCAGGGTGGTGGGGCGCCCAACCTGGCCTTCCTAGCCACCACCTGCCATCTGCAGCTGAGTTCCTGAGGCTTGTCCCCTGCACACATACCTCCTTTGATGATAACTCCCTCTGAGTTCTCTCTCCTAGCCCTCCTGTCCCTGCCTTGCTGCTCTGGACTGCTTTCAACTCACACATGCCTCTGCATCACTGCCTCTTTGCCTCTGCCTCTGCTTCCCAATTTCCCCCTCCTCCTCTTGAGGTTCACAGGCTGCACACCTCTCCATGTACCTCTTCACTTCTTCTGGGGAAATTACAACTGCCTCACCCTGGCCTAGCCCTTCTTATCTTCTCCAAATCTCCCTCTGCTCTCACCCTCTGCACACCTGGGATCTCTCAGTCCTCTGGTGAACACCAATCCCCATTTATCTAATCTGTTGTCTGCCTGCTCTGTGCCCAAGCCCCTCTGCTCCTTTTCTGTGCACAGGAGGTTTGTGACAAAGGTAGGAGGGAAGCGGCACTCCTTTCCTGCCTTCTGGTTTTATGACTGACATCCGATTGGTCTGGAAACGGCCTCTGCCCCCTTGGCCAAGACCACCTGAAGACCTTGCCTGGCTTGCTAGGCAGCAGCCCTGTGTTTTTCTGAGCAGGAAGGACTGCACATATGCGACCCACTATGCAGAAAAGCCTCCAGGGGGTGGCCGGATGTTTTGTTTCTCCATTCCTTGCCCACTTTGTTGATGTGTGCTTTCATTTGCATTCCAACAGGAACAGCCTTAAGGGAGGGGTAGTGAGGCTGCTTAGAGGTAGGCAGTTGGTGCTCACAGGCCAGCAGGGCCTCCTGGTGCCTCACTAACAGTGCATTTGCACCTGGGGTGCTGGGAAGCCTCTGGGCAGTGCCCATATGGTTTGGAGCTCTGTGACATGGCCAGGTACTAGGCGCCTCCTGCTGACTTGAGCCAGTGTTCCAACTGGAGTTGCCATAGCAAAAAGGGCACAGGGCCCCTTGGGGGTTTGCTGTAAGTTCTCACTAGTTCTCACAGGCCTTCGGGGATGCACAGGATGTGTAGAGCCGCACATCCTTCCCCTGGCCATTCTGCTGGGAACGGCTTGGGCCAGGGTCCTAGGCAAATACACTTTCTACCTCCCCTCCTGCTCCATCTTCCCACATCCTGGTTGAACCCGTGTGACACAGCTCCCCACCGCCTCTGCCCTTGCCAGTCCTGGAAGTGGCTGGTGTATGGATCCGCCACCTCTCTCACAATCAACCTCATCTCTCTTGCTCAGAGCATAAGGGAGATACAAGATTAGCAGGTCAGCGAATCTGGGCATCTCCTTTCTGCGCTAGTGTCTGCTTAACTCTTGTCTTCCCGCTTGCCTTGGCCTCTCTGGCCCAGATCCCTGCCTGCTACTTCCTGCTATTGAGCAGCCAAGGATTATACTGGCTAGAGGCAGGAGCTGGCAATCCTGGTGCCCGTGGCTCACAGCCATATGTTTTAGGCTCCTTCAGGAAGCTCTGCTAAGACACTAGGGAAAGGGATATCTGACCCTTCCCTGCCGTGACCAAGGCACACTAGCACCCAGCAATGATATTCATAGGCAGCATCATCACTGTCATGCAGATCTCCAAGAGCAGAGGCAGTTTGGCATCAAGTACAGAGACCTTTGTGTAGCAGACAGCACAAGAGGGGAGCCTTCGCCATATGATTGGTTTCCGGGAACTCCACAAAACAAGTAACGTGTAAACACTTTGAACTCCCTCTGTCCAACCTCATACCTGACACACTCATGCAACCGCACATGAACAAAAAATTCCTCACAGGCGAGCCGACTCTCTCTCTCTCTCTTTCTCTCTCTTCCTCCCTGCCACCTCCACATGCTCACTCATAACACACTGTGCCGGGTCCTCCTGGATCTACATCCACATACCTATTTACACATACACAGACTTTGGCTTAGTAAGCACACCCATGTACAGCATCAGGAACAAACACACACGCATGTAAGCAAGCACGGGCATACATATGCACATGCGAGCGCACCCAGTACACAGTGGCTTGGAAGGTGCTAATGGGTTTCCGGGGACTGTCCTACTTGCTCAAGTCAAGGGTGATATTCTTGTGGTGGGCGTGGCTAAGGAGCCCAGCGCTGCTTACTGGCCAGTCCATTGGCACTTGTGCCTCCCGCTGCTGTCCTCACCAGTATCCCGTTCCCTCAACCATGCAGCTTGGGTGACCTGGGTAGCAACAAACTTTGGGGGGAAAGAAATCAAGGGAGAAATGGGAATGCAACAGGACCACAGGATTAGGCCCCCAGTAGTGCCCCAACCTGGGAAGGCATTCATTACCGCTCAGGTCTACACCAAGAAGCATGGAGCTGCAAGCAGAGAGCGGGGCAGGCCTGTGTGCCAGAATCCCTTGCCTCTTCTTCCTTCTCTTGGTCCCAAGGTGGTGGGGTGCCCATCGTGATTGTCCAACCTCGCCTTTCTTGTATGGTGCAAGTCAGTTCGCTTTTTGGCAGGAACTGACCAGGAGGGCCTCCTAACGGAGGCTCAACCTGCCCACCTTGATCTTGGGTCTGCTACTTTTGCTTCTTCACAGGAGCCAGCGGATCAGCATAGGAGATCTCCATTTTGTAAGTCTTTTAAATATCAGGCCTGTGTGTATTGTTTCTTCTGTTTTATTGGAATTGTTTTACCTCTTGTTATTTTGTGGACTGCACAACTGAGGAGACTGATAGGCATGGGCAACGTCCCTTCCACTCCCGTGGACTTGACTTTAGCCCACTGGAAGGAAGTTACTCACAATAATAGTGTAGAGATCAAGAAACGAAAGTGGGTGACTCTCTGCTCTTCTTAGTGGCTCACTTTCAAGATGGGTGGCCACCAGAAGGGACTTTTGACTTGAGTACAATTCTCAAAGTAGAGGACTATGTTTTTAATTCCTTACATAGTCACTTCGAAAAAGTTGGTAGATATCACCTTCTCTTGGCCCCTCCCGTGAGTCCGTCCCTTCTCCTTTTGTGTGAAAACTCATTTTGTTTTTTAAACACAAAGAGAAGTTCAACCACCTGTCACTCATGGTCTCAATTACTTGTGGTAATACTCAGTTAGCTGCTGTTACTGTGGTGGCACTTACTAAAAACTTCATAGAGTATATTAATCAGCAATAATGTCATGATAGTATTACCATATTACTGTACTGTATTAGAAAACAGATACACAGCAGATAGTGCTTAGAAAATTTCTAAGTACTGTATGTAAGCATTTAGGTTCTTTTTTTTTTTTTTGGCCAGTCCTGGGCCTTGGACTAATGATTTCTCATTAGTATTACCAGGAGGGTTATATACTTAATTTAATGTTGTTTTTATTTTGCCAGTTCTGAGGCTTGAACTCAGGGCTTGAGCACTGTCCCTGAGCTGCTTTTATTCACACACACACACACACACACAGCACTACTTCCACCTTTTTCTGTTTATGTGGTGGGGAGGAATGGAACCCAGGGCTTCATGCATGCTAGGTGAGCACTCTGCCGCTAAGCCACATTGCTAGTCGAATATGTTGGGTGTATTTATGATTGTTCATTATGCCAGTCCTGAGGCTTGAACTCAGGGCTTGGGTGCTGTTCTTGTGCTGAAGGCTAGCAGACTATCATTTGAACCACAGGTCCACTTCCAGCTTTTTTTGGTAGTTATTTGGAGATGAGTCTCATAGACTTTCCTGCCTGGATGGATTTGAGCTGTGAGTCTCAGCTCATAAGCTTCTGAGAAGTTAGGATTACAGGTGAGAGCCACTGGCACTTAGCAGCTACTTTTTTGTTTTTGTTGTTGTTGTTTTTACAAACTGATTGTAAAGATAAATTACAATATTTTAAGTGATGAACTGCTTTTCCTAATTCAAGTATTTTGGCATATTTTCTAGTTAATCAGTTATGTAGATGTAAAACATTACTTGGAAGATTGTTTATGTGTTTATTATGTGGAAGACAGCAATTTGCTTTCCATAATCGTTCATTCACTTGTGAAATATCTTTTCCTTCTGTAAACCAGTCTAAAGCTACAAAAATAGGTATTGAACTATTAGAATCTTATTAAACCATGTATTGTGCTCTCTCTCCTCTCCTCTCCTCTCCTCTCCTGTCCTCCCCTCCCTTCCCCTCTCCTCCCCTCCACTCCTCTCCCCTGTCCTCCCCTTTTCTCTCCTCTCCTCTCCCACCACCTGTACTAACAAGGTTTGAATTCAAGGCTTCATCCTGGCATGTATGCCCACTCAGCTGGTATTCTGCCACTTACACATGTAGCCCAGCATTTCACTGGTTAATTGGAGATGGAGTCTTTTGGACTTTACTGAATGGGCTGGCTTTGAACCCTGACCCTCTGCATCTCAGCTTGCTGAGTATCCAGGTTTACCGGTATGAGCCCCAGGTGCCTGGCTAAATCATGTGTTTTAATTTTAACACATTTTGTTATGTTCAATGTACATGGCTTAGAAATACATAATGACAGTAGTTTGTATGCAGCAAACTACATTATTCTTAGAGAATTAGAGAACTAGAGTGCACATTTTGGTATTGAGATTTTCTTTAAAAAAATAAATGAGTAGAACCCTTGAAAGGACAATGAAATATAATATGATGGTCCCATATGTATATGAAGAAGTGTGATGTAAAACAGAATGAGTTGCATGGTCCTAGATGCTATGAATTCTGAGGATCCAACAATGAGGTGTGAGCTTTCATACAGCTTGGCTTTCTAAAAATTGTTGGTAATTGATCTTACATTAATTATCTCATTTCATTCCTAAAACATCCTGAATATTAGATCGGGTATGTATTGAAATCATAATTTGCGTATAAGAAAACATGGCTTAATGTATGGATCTGTGACCCCTCTGTATATCACTTTGACAATAAATAAGTAATTATATATATATTTTTTTTAAAAAAGGAAAACACATTGAGAGGCTGCTGGCTACTCCAAGTGGAGGTGATGGTGTCTTTCTAATTATAAGGCTGAGTTTTTTGCTGGCACATGGTAGCTGTGAGGATTATTCTAAAATAAGATTCCTGATCAAAGATGGCCTTTAGAACTTTTGATAACATTGAAAACTACTAGGTCTATCATGATTGCTCTCAACCAACTAATTATGCCTATTTAGAAGTAATAATTATATGAGAGTTCAGCATTTTCCATTTTCTGAAAAACAAGAAATGTAAGGTTAGACTCATTTTCTCTATACTGATGATGATGTAGGAGCTCAATGTAGTTCAGTGCCAATGTGATCCTTTTAAATAGGACCATATGAAGTTCTGCCTGATGCTTTGCTCATTTGAGCTAAATTTAAAAATTGAAGTGTTAGGGTCTTTTTTTAATAAGTTAGCAACATATTTCTAACAAATTTTTAATCTTTTATTGGAAAACTAGCATTTTGTGGATTCTTTGTTGTTGTTATTGTTTGTGGGGCATGAACGCAGGTGCTGACCCTGAGTTCACTCACTATCTTCCTTTCTCTCTTTCTTTCTTCCTCTCTTTCTTTTCTCCCTTCCTTCCTTCCTTCCTTCCTTCCTTCCTTCCTTCCTTCCTTCCTTCCTTCATTGCCAGTCCTGGACGCAGGTCCTGAGCACTGTACCAGGCTTTTGTTTTTGTTTTGCTCAAGGCTAGTACACTACCACTTGAGCCATTGCTCCACTTCTTGCTTTTTGCTACATGTGGTGGTGAGGAATTGAACCCATGGCTTCATGTATACAAGGCAAGCACTCTACCACTAGGCCATATTCCCAGCCCTTCTTCCTTTCCTTTCAAGGCTAGTCCTCTGTCTCTTTGAGCCACAGTGCCTCTTCCAGGTTTTTGTTTTTGTTTTTTTTGTAGTTAATTGGAGATGAGACTCTTTAACAGACATTCTTGTCTTCACTGGCATTCAACCATGATCCTCAAAGGTCAGCCTTCTGAGTAGCTAGGATGACAGACAGGCATGAGCCACCAGCACCCTGTACATTGGGACACTTCTAAAATGTATGTCTTATGCTTAAATACCTCTTCTCCACTGCCTTATGGAAGGAGCCCAAATTGACCCCAGCTTCTTTTTAATTTTCACAATGCTTATGGCATTCAGCAGCAGGAATTCCTGGTTTCTAGAGAGTTGTTCTCTTCCTGTGTTCCTGTCTCTGTCTCTTCTTCCTGGAATCTTCCCCATTGGTATCTGCCTGTCAAATGGCTACCCATTCTTAATGAACTACTCAGATGTGAAGTTGAAATGATAAATCTTTGCTTTCCTTGGCCAGCCCCGCCCCACCCTGGCGGTTTCCTGTTGTTTCTGCTTGGGGCACTGGAAGGCTCAGGCCAGGGCAGGACGGGCGATGGATGGGGGGCTGGGTGGGGCAGAGCGGACAGGCGGGACAGAGGCAGTGGAGTCAAAACAGGGTAAAATGATACACGGGTGTGCAATTTGCAAGCTGGGGGTTCTGGGTGCTGAGTGCTAAATACTAGGTAGCTGGGTGCTGGGTACTGGGTGCTGGGTGGCTAGGGGCTGGTTACTGGGTGTCTGGGTGCTAGGTACTGGGTGCTGGGTGGTTGGGTGCTGGGTGACTGGGTGCTTGGTAGCTGGGTGTTGAGTAGCTGGATGGTGTGGTCTGAGTAGTTGGGTGCTGGGTACTGGTTAGATGGGTGCTGGGTGCTAGGTACTAGGTGCCTGGGGTCTGAGTAGCAGGGTTCTGGGAACTGGGTGCTCAGTAGCTGGGTACTGGGTGCTGGCTAGCTGGGTGGCTGGGTTCTGGGGGCTGGGTACTGGGTGCTGGGTAGCTGGGTACTGGGTGCTGGGTGTCTGGGTGCTGAGTAGCTGGGTGCTGGGGGCTGGTTGGCTGGGTGCTGGGTACTGGGTGATGGGTGCTGAGTGGTTGTGTCCTGGTGCTGGGTGGCTGGGTACTAGGTGCTGGATAAGGTGCTGGATAGCTGGGTAGCTGGGTGGCTGGGTGCTGAGTAGCTGGGTACTGGGTGCTGGGTAGCTGGGTACTGGGTGCTGGGTGTCTGGGTGCTGAGTAGCTGGGTGCTGGGGGCTGGTTGGCTGGGTGCTGGGTACTGGGTGATGGGTGCTGAGTGGTTGTATCCTGGTGCTGGGTACTGGTTGGCTGGGTACTAGGTGCTGGATTAGGTGCTGGGTAGCTGGGTAGCTGAGTGGCTGGGTGCTGAGTAGCTGGGTACTGGACGCTGATTGGCTAGGTGCCGGGAGCCAAAATGGCTGTCAGGATGTAACATAAAGAAACTATAAAACTTAACTGATAAGAAAATCTGGCACTGTTTGTCATGCTCTAACAAGAAGACACTATAAGTCTTAGCTGATAAGAATGTTTGATGCTTTTACAACCTTGCCTGTTAAGCCTAACATCTTGTCTAGTTTTAATTAACAACCTTGTAAACTTTACTCAGTCCCTGTCCTGAGAAGGACCATCCCATGGTTCTGTAACCTAGCAACCTAATGACCCTGTCTGTGTGAGTTACCCTTTGCTGATTACTATATAAGCTGCCCTGCGAAAATAAAGTTTGAGACCTTGATCAGAATCCTGTCTTGGTCTCCCTCCTTGTGTCTGGTTTGTCTCTCATTCAGGTCAATCCCCCTCGGGCTCCTGTTGACGAAACCCCGCGGGCCGGGGCAGAGTGGCGCCCAACGTGGGGCTCGAGGAACGGAGTTTGGTCTGAACGTCGACCTCATAGAGCAGCTGCACCCTTCATTGGATCGCCACCCAGCCGGTGAGTGAAGATCCGCACTGAGATCACCGCAGAAATGCCCATCTGCGATACAGATCCGTGAGGTAAGAGAGGCGACGCAATTATGGGACAAACACTCAGCAAGTGTGAGCTGTTTCTCCGGGGGCTAAAGGCCTCTATCAAGGCACGAGGAGTACGGGTTAAGAAAAAAGACTTAGTAGAGATTTTTATATTTTTGGAAGATATTTGTACATGGTTCCCACAAGAAGGGACGATAGATGAAAAAAGATGGTGTCGTGTTGGAGATTGCCTTAAAGACTATTATCAGACTTTTGGTCCCAAGAAGGTACCTGTGCAGGCCTTCTCCTATTGGAATCTTATACATGAGGTTCTACAAGTCCGCCATTATCAGGCGGATGTTTCCAAGGTAGTTGAGGATAGTGAAACTTTCCTAAAAAAAAAAAAAAAAATTCAAAGGGAGCCAGGCTTCTCTCCACAAGGAGCCTGCTAAAGGGCCCCGCCCTCCCTCTGTTATGTCTCCTTGTCCTTCTGTTTCCATTCCCATGCCTGAAGTCAGCAGTGATCCCCAGCCTAGGGGCCCAAAGTCCATTTACCCAGTCCTCTCTGGTTTAGCCACCGGGAGATAGGGCCACTTTAGGGGAGGAGGCAGCCAAATACCATAATCCTGACTGCCCCCCCCCTTGGCCGCTTCCAGCACACGGCCACCTCCTTACAATACAGCACCTTCCTTTTGTGCTCCCACTCTTGCCGATTCCCCCGATCTTGAGGAAATAACCAGACAAGCAACAGCTAAACTTTCCCGGGAGGCTCAGTCCTTAAAAGCCCTTCTTCAAGCCAAAAAGGAAAGGTCTCAGCTACTTAAACAGTTGTGAGATCTTGACTTAGAGTTAACATCTCCTCCCACCTCTTTAAGCAAAGCTAAGCCGAAATCTAAACAAACTCTTCACGCCTTCCCTGTGACTTGCTCCCAAATTAAATCAACAAAGAATACCCCCAGTGAGACTCCAACTCAGGAACCTGAAGAGGGGGAGGAAGAGGAGGCTGAGGCAGAGGGTGAAGAGGAGGGTGAAAAAGAGGTATCAGAGACAGGAGAGCCAGAAAGTTCAGAGGAGGAACAGGACAGCGAGGCTTTGATCATCAGAGCTCAAAAATACCGCCGCCTCAAATTCAGACATGTTAAGGAACTAAAAAATGCAGTTTCTTTATATGGCCCTACTGCTCCTTTTACCATCTCCCTTCTAGAATCGCTAAGTGATGAATGGCTTACAGTTAATGACTGGGCCATGCTGACCAAAGCCACCCTAACACGGGGCGATTTCCTCCTATGGAAAGCTGATTATGCTGATAGATGTCAGGACATAGCCCGACGCAATATGTCTGCTGGTGGCCATTCTAAATCCTGGACCATAGAAAAATTGTTAGGCGATAAACCATTTAATGCTAATGAAAAGCAGGCTAAATTTCCTCCGGGTCTGCTTGTTCAAATTCAGCATGCAGCCCTTAAAGCCTGGAAAAGCCTTCCCTCTCAGGGATCTGCTATCACCTCCCTTGCCAAGATTCGACAAGTGCCCCATGAACTGTATAGTGATTTTATCGGACGTCTTACTGAGGCTAGGGAAGTGCTAACACCACTGAGGTAACTTCTCCTGACCGAGTGCTCTACAATGGGAGGAGCACAATCTAAAAGCTGTTCAAGGTTGAGCCCAGTCTTACAAATTTGGAATATTTTATTTAACTTCTATGAGTGCTTGGGCAGACGAAGTTCTCTCTGTCTCTCTCTTTTTCTGCCTCTCTCTAAACTCTGCCTGCCTGCCTGCTTGTGATAGATGATGGGCTGGTGCTAGCTTCCAAAGGTACCAATGTTTGTTTAACATCTGTTTTAAAAGACACAAAGAAAGGTTTTTTATTCTTGTTATTGATGTTGTTAAGTTTGGAGATTGCATTAAATTCTGCTTGTTTGGCTAAATCCTAAGTTTTCTCTAGCATTCAGCACATGGTGGACAATAGAATTGGTTGGAGGTGGAAGCCCACCCTGAACTCTGGAACTGTGGCCTTGCAATTCAAAGGTGCCTTGCAATTCAAATGCTGGGAGGTGAAGCTGTCTTGCTGTGAGCCTGCTAAGGCTCTGACCAGCTCCTTTGCCATTATGCCTTGCCACATGTCTGTGTTCTTTCTGTTCATGCCCTGTCTCCCATCTCCTGGACCTTCTCTGGTCATAGTGTCCCATTTCAGCTCCCCATTGGAGCTAAACTGGTTTCTCAAAATGTGGTTTCTCAGATAATCTGTGAAAATTTTTGTTTGCTGAAAAAGTTTTTTGTTTTCTAACCACGTGGTTCTAAAATATGGGCAAAATAATATCATTTTGCTACTGGAATTCCAGAAAATGTACATGGCCAATTAAAAAACAATTCTAAGCGCGCCCCAAAGCTTGTGCACAACTCTCTGTATGTCTGTTTGTCTGTCTGTCTGTCTGTCTGTTGGTAAAAGTAAAACAACAACAACAACAACAACAACAAAACAGGTTTTAAACCCATGTTTGGGTGCAAGCAAGTGTGTCTAAGAAAAACTCCAAAAAGTTCTAATATACAGCATGTGATATAAGTACAATGATGTAAAACCAGTGTGTTATTCTTTATTTCTATCTATGCTAAGAGTCAAATGTATATCTAATCCTGACAATTCTTTGGTATAGATTAAGATTTGCTTCTCCATTTATTTTTTCTGTGCTCTCATAAACTCTTTAAGATCAAGGGACAAGAGTCATTTTAAAACAAGTATACAAATGTGGCTGCTAACCTATATTTTCCTAACCCAGGATTAATATTTTGCTTTATAGGATTCAGGTCGACATATGTGCTAGATGCACATGTGCTAGCTGTGTGGACTGTGGCAGTCCGTGGCTACAGAAAGCTGCCTCCACAGTCTGCTCCCAAACTGCCTGGTTTCACTGATTCCTTTCTCTCTCTTTCATGGAAAACTGTTCAGGAAATCTATGAGTCCTGTAAAGATTTTGACAGGCCCAGCTCTGCCCCACCCCCTCCCAAGATTAGAGTTGGATTTATAGCAGGCCTATCATGACAGAGTTGCAACCAAGATTTACTCCAAGGTTAAAAGCATCAGAGTTGTGTTTGGTGGCCACAGGGTTGCATTGGGGTAGCGTTGGTGTCTTCCCCCTCCATGTCTCAGAAACTGTCGTGGCTGCTGCAGAGAGCAGACTTTGTTGGCGTTTGGTCTTTGTGGATTTTGTGACTAAGAAGATGGTTAAAGGCCCAAGCCTTCAAAAATCTTTTAAAGTTGTCACCCTGCTTAAACCATTAGGGCACCAGCCAACAAAAGCCAGAGTACTCAGGGTAAACAACCAAGGAATACTGGAAGGTTTCAAATGTCTTTAACCAGTCTGTGTAGAAATTTGCAGGAAACCCAGAAGAAGGTGTGACAATCTATTCAGGGGACTCAGAGATGCCACTACAGCCTTGCCCAGATCCAACCCATCCCTCCTGCTGGCCTACTGATTCCGGATGTAAGACATAAGCCACTTGGGATCCACTGAAGCTGAGACTTTTACATTGTCCTGATCCTTTGCCCTCTTGATTGTTATTCATTTGTGTTCTCTTCCACCTGCTGGTAAGGTAAGGTTAAATAATTTGATTTGATTTAATGGCACATGGATCTCATTCAGTCTGCTGTTTTCTAAGTGTTACAGCAGAACTCTGGCAAGTATTTGTTGGTCTTATTTTAGGTCATTGTTATTTTACTAGTCAGAAATTACAGATTAAGACTTCTCATTTGTGTACCTTGCATGATTTTCAAAAACTTTTAGGAGACATTAATTGGCTTCAGCCATACTTTAAACTAACCACTGGTGAACTTAAGCCTTTATTTGACATCCTTAAAGGGGACCCAAATCCAACCTCTAGTCGGTCACTAACTGCCCCCACCCAAGAGGCCTTAAAGATAGTGGAAACTGCCATCACAAATCAACAAGTAACTTTTATTTCTTACAATAAACCCCTCCAATTTATTATTTGTGCCACCAGCTTTACACCTACTGGAGTCTTCTGGCAAGAGGGACCCCTCTTTTGGGTACATTTACCTGCCTCCCCGCTTAAAGTTCTCACCCCTTATGCCACCTGGGTGGCGGAACTAATTAAAGTTGGAAGAGAACATAGCAGAAAAATGCTTGGCAGAGACCCTGATAAAATAATATTGCCATATTCCCCCACTCAGATTCAGTGGCTAATGCAAAATGATGACACTTGGACGGTGTCTTGCATTTCTTTTCAAGGAATCTTTGATAATCATTACCCTGCTGATAAACTCCTCCAATTTTTAAAATACCAATCCCTTGTTTTCCCCACTCAAACTTCTCGTCAACCTCTTTCCCACGCTTCCCTGGTGTTTACTGATGGTTCCTCAAATGGAATGGCAGCCTTTACTATTGACAACCAAACCACTTCCCTACAATCCCCTTATCGCTCTGCACAAATGGTTGAGCTTTTTGCTGTTTTACAAGTGTTTATTCAGTTACCTAATACTCCTTTTAATTTGTATACAGATAGCACTTATATTGCCCACTCCATCCCCTTACTTGAAACAGTATCCTATATTAAACCAACT
>NW_025960181.1:0-43561 GCF_023159225.1 Perognathus longimembris pacificus
AAAAGCTCATTTAAGAACGACATGAACATCCTGCGTAGGTAGCTGTTTATCAGTAAATATCTCCACTGAGAATAAGAAAAGCAGTAGCTTAATAAATTAAGTACTTCCTGGTATGGTTACTGTACTGGTAACTCCCCAAAAGAATCTGGATTGTGGTGAGGGAACAGAGAAAAAAGCTCATTAGGACCTGCACTTACGAAGGGGGTAGGCAGCCGAATATCAGGGAGTAAACCTTCTGAGAATAAAAACAGCTGGAGCTTGTTAAGGTAATTACACAGGGGAAAGGATAATGTACTGGGAACTCCTCAGAGGAATCTGATTTGTGGTGAGGGGAGAGAGATAAAAGCTCATTTAGGAACGACATGAACATGCTGAGTACGTAGCTGTTTATCAGTAAATATCTCCACTGAGATTAAGAAAAGCAGTAGCTTAATAAATTAAGTACTTCCTGGTATGGTTACTGTACGGGTAAGTCCCCAAAAGAATCTGGATTGTGGTGAGGGAACAGAGAAAAAAGCTCATTTAGGACCTGCACTTACGAAGGGGGAAGGCAAGCTGTATATCAGGGAGTAAACCTGAGAAAAAAAACAGCTGGAGCTTGTTAAGGTAATTACACAGGGGAAAGGATAATGTACTGGGAACTCCTCAGAAGAATCTGAATTGTGGTGACGGGAGAGAGATAAAAGCTCATTTAAGAACGATATGAACATGCTGGGTAGGTAGTTGTTTATCAGTAAATATCTCCACTGAGATTAAGAAAAGCAGTAGCTTGATAAATTAAGTATTTCCTGGTATGGTTACTGTACTGGTAACTCCCCAAGAGAATCTGGATTGTGGTGAGGGAACAGAGCAAAAAGCTCATTTAGGACCTGCACTTACGAAGGGGGTACGTAGCTGTGTATCAGGGAGTAAACCTTCTGAGAATAAAAACAGCTGGAGCTTTTTAAGGTAATTACACAGGGGAAAGGATAATGTACTGGGAACTCCTCAGAAGAATCTGATTTGTGGTGAGGGGAGAGAGATAAAAGCTCATTTAGGAACGACATGAACATGCTGCGTAGGTAGCTGTTTATCAGTAAATATCTCCACTGAGATTAAGAAAACCAGTAGCTTGATAAATTCAGTACTTCCTGGTATGGTTACTGTACTGGTAACTCCCCAAAAGAATCTGGATTGTGGTGAGGGAACAGAGAAAAAACTTCATTTAGGACCTGCACTTACGAAGGGGGTAGGCAGCTGTATATCAGGGAGTAAACCTTCTGAGAATAAAAACAGCTGGAGCATGTTAAGGTAATTACACAGGGGAAAGGATAATGTACTCGGAACTCCTCAGAAGAATCTGATTCGAGGTGAGGGTAGAGAGAAAAAAGCTCATTTAGGAACAGCATGTACATGCTGCGTAGGTAGCTGTTTATCAGTAAATATCTCCACTGAGACTAAGAAAAGTGGTAGCTTAATAAATTAAGTACTTCCTGGTATGGTACTGTACTGGTACCTCCCCAAAAGAATCTGGATTGTGGTGAGGGAACAGCGAAAAAAGCTCATCTTGGACCTGCACTTACGAATGTTGTAGGCAGTTGTATATCAGGGAGTAAACCTTCTGAGAATAAAAACAGCTGGAGCTTGTTAAGGTAATTACACAGGGGAAAGGATAATGTACTGGGAACTCCTCAGAAGAATCTGATTTGTGGTGAGGGGAGAGAGATAAAAGCTCATTTAGAAACGACATGAACATGCTGCGTAGGTAGCTGTTTATCAGTAAATATCTCCACTGAGATTAAGAAAAGCAGTATTTTAATAAATTAAGTACTTCCTGGTATGGTTACTGTACTGGTAACTCCCCAAAAGAATCTGGAATGTGGTGAGGGAACAGAGAAAAAAGCTCATTTAGGACCAGCACTTACGAAGGGAGTAGGCAGCTGTATATCAGGGAGTAAACCTTCTGAGAATAAAAACAGCTGGAGCTTGTTAAGGTAATTACACAGGTGAAAGGATAATGTACTGGGAACTCCTCAGAAGAATCTGATTTGTGGTGAGGGGAGAGAGATAAAAGCTCATTTAGGAACGACATGAACACGCTGCATAGGTAGCTGTTTATCAGTAAATACCTCCACTGAGATTAAGAAAAGCAGTAGCGTAATAAATTAAGTACTTCCTGGTATGGTTACTGTACTGGTAACTCCCCAAAAGAATCTGGATTGTGGTGAGGGAACAGAGAAAAAAGCTCATTTAGGACCTGCACTTACGAAGGGTTAGACAGCTGTATATCAGGGAGTAAACCTTCTGAGAATAAAAACACCTGGAGATTGTTAAGGTAATTACACAGGGGAAAGGATAATGTACTGGGAACTCCTCAGAAGAGTCTGATTTGTGGTGAGGGGAGAGAGATAAAAGCTCATTTAGGAACGACATGAACATGCTGCGTAGGTAGCTGTTTATCAGTAAATATCTCCACTGAGATTAAGAAAAGCAGTAGCTTAATAAATTAAGTACTTCCTGGTATGGTTACTGTACTGGTAACTCCCCAAAAGAATCTGGATTGTGGTGAGGGAACAGAGAAAAAAGCTCATTTAGGACCTGCACGTACGAAGGTGGTAGGCAGCCGAATATCAGGGAGTAAACCTTCTGAGAATAAAAAAAAGCTGGAGCTTGTTAAGGTAATTACACAGGGGAAAGGATAATGTACTGGGAACTCCTCAGAAGAATCTGATTTGTGGTGAGGGGAGAGAGATAAAAGCTCATTTAGGAACGACATGAACATGCTGAGTACGTAGCTGTTATCAGTAAATATCTCCACTGAGATTAAGAAAAGCAGTAGCTTAATAAATTAAGTACTTCCTCGTATGGTTACTGTACTGGTAACTCCCCAAAAGAATCTGGATTGTGGTGAGGGAACAGAGAAAAAAGCTCATTTAGGACCTGCACTTACGAAGGGGGAAGGCAGCTGTATACCTGGGAGTAAACCTGAGAATAAAAACAGCGGGAACTTGTTAAGGTAATTACACAGGGGAAAGGATAATGTACTGGGAACTCCTCAGAAGAATCTGATTCGTGGTGAGGGGAGAGTGATAAAAGCTCATTTAGGAACGACATGAACATGCTGCGTAGGTAGCTGTTTATCAGTAAATATCTCCATTGAGATTAAGAAAAGCAGTAGCTTAATAAATTAAGTACTTCCTGGTATGGTTACTGTACTGGTAACTCCCCAAAATAATCTGAATTGTGGTGAGGGAACAGAGAAAAAAGCTCATTTAGGACCTGCACTACCGAAGGGGGTAGGCAGCAGTATATCAGGGAGTAAACCTTCTGAGAATTAAAAGAGCTGGAGCTTGTTAAGGTAATTACACAGGGGAAAGGATAATGTACTGGGAACTCCTCAGAAGAATCTGATTTGTGGTGAGAGGAGAGAGATAAAAGCTCATTTAGGAACGACATGAACTTGCTGCGTAGGTAGCTGTTGATCAGTAAATATCTCCACTGAGATTAAGAAAAGCAGTAGCTTAATAAATTAAGTACTTCCTGGTATGGTTACTGTACTTGTAACTCCCCAAAAGAATCTGGATTGTGGTGAGGGAACAGAGAAAAAAGCTCATTTAAGACCTGCACTTACGAAGGGGGTAGGCAGCTGTATATCAGGGAGTAAACCTTCTGAGAATAAAAACAGCTGGAGCTTGTTAAGGTAATTACACAGGGGAAAGGATAATGTAATGGGAACTCCTCAGAAGAATCTGAATTGTGGTGAAGGGAGAGAGATAAAAGCTCATTTAGGAACGACATGAACATGCTGCGTAGGTAGCTGTTTATCAGTAAATATCTCCACTGAGATTAAGAAAAGCAGTAGCTTGATAAATTAAGTACTTCGTGGTATGGTTACTGTACTGGTAACTCCCCAGAAGAATCTGGATTGTGGTGAGGGAACAGAGAAAAAAGCTCATTTAGGACCTGCACTTACGAAGGGGGTAGGCAGCTGTATATCAGGGAGTAAACCTTCTGAGAATAAAAACAGCTAGAGCTTGTTAAGGTAATTACACAGGGGAAAGGATAATGTACTGGGAACTCCACAGAAGAATCTGATTTGTGGTGAGGGGAGAGATATAAAAGCTCATTTAGGAACGACATGAACATGCTGCGTAGGTAGGCTGTTTATCAGTAAATATCTCCACTGTGACTAAGAAAAGTAGTATCTTAGTAAATTAAGTACTTCCTGGTATGGTTACTGTACTGGTAACTCCCCAAAAGAAGCTGGATTGTGGTGAGGGAACAGAGAAAAAAATTCATTTAGGACCTGCACTTACGAAGGGGGTAGGCAGCTGTATATCAGGGAGTAAACCTTCTGAGAATAAAAACAGGTGGAGCATGTTAAGGTAATTACACAGGGGAAAGGATAATGTACTCGGAACTCCTCAGAAGAATCTGATTCGAGGTGAGGGTAGAGAGAAAAAAGCTCATTTAGGAACAGCATGTACATGCTGCGTAGGTAGCTGTTTATCAGTAAATATCTCCACTGAGACTAAGAAAAGCGGTAGCTTAATAAATTAAGTACTTCCTGGTATGGTTACTGTACTGGTACCTCCCCAAAAGAATCTGGATTGTGGTGAGGGAACAGCGAAAAAAGCTCATCTTGGACCTGCACTTACGAATGGGGTAGGCAGTTGTATATCAGGGAGTAAACCTTCTGAGAATAAAAACAGCTGGAGCTTGTTAAGGTAATTACACAGGGGAAAGGATAATGTACTGGGAACTCCTCAGAAGAATCTGATTTGTGGTGAGGGGAGAGAGATAAAAGCTCATTTAGGAACGACATGAACATGCTGCGTAGGTAGCTGTTTATCAGTAAATATCTCCACTGAGATTAAGAAAAGCAGTATTTTAATAAATTAAGTACTTCCTGGTATGGTTACTGTACTGGTAACTCCCCAAAAGAATCTGGATTGTGGTGAGGGAACAGAGAAAAAAGCTCATTTAGGACCAGCATTTACGAAGGGGGTAGGCAGCTGTATATCAGGGAGTAAACCTTCTGAGAATAAAAACAGCTGGAGCTTGTTAAGGTAATTACACAGGTGAAAGGATAATGTACTGGGAACTCCTCAGAAGAATCTGATTTGTGGTGAGGGGAGAGATAAAAGCTCATTTAGGAACGACATGAACACGCTGCATAGGTAGCTGTTTATCAGTAAATACCTCCACTGAGATTAAGAAAAGCAGTAGCGTAATAAATTAAGTACTTCCTGGTATGGTTACTGTACTGGTAAGTCCCCAAAAGAATCTGGATTGTGGTGAGGGAACAGAGAAAAAAGCTCATTTAGGACCTGCACTTACGAAGGGTTAGGCAGCTGTATATCAGGGAGTAAACCTTCTGAGAATAAAAACAGCTGGAGCTTGTTAAGGTAATTACACAGGGGAAAGGATAATGTACTGGGAACTCCTCAGAAGAATCTGATTTGTGGTGAGGGGAGAGAGATAAAAGCTCATTTAGGAACGACATGAACATGCTGCGTAGGTAGCTGTTTATCAGTAAATATCTCCACTGAGATTAAGAAAAGCAGTAGCTTAATAAATTAAGTACTTCCTGGTATGGTTACTGTACTGGTAACTCCCCAAAAGAATCTGGGATTGTGGTGAGGGAACAGAGAACAAAGCTCAATTAGGACCTGCACTTACGAAGGGGGTAGGCAGCTGTATATCAGGGAGTAAACCTTCTGAGAATGAAAACAGCTGTAGCTTTTAAGGTAATTACACAGGGGAAAGGATATGTACTGGGAACTCCTCAGAAGAATCTGATTTGTGGTGAGGGGAGAGAGACAAAAGCTCATTTAGGAACGACATGAACATGCTGCGTAGGTAGCTGTTTATCAGTAAATATCTCCACTGAGATTAAGAAAAGCAGTAGCTTAATAAATTAAGTACTTTCTGGTAAGGTTACTGTACTGGTAACTCCCCAAAAGAATCTGGATTGTGGTGAGGGAACAGAAAAAAAACTCATTTAGGACCTGCACTTACGAAGGTGGTAGGCAGCTGTATATCAGGGAGTAAACCTGAGAATAAAAACAGCTGGAGCTTGTTAAGGTAATTACACAGGGGAAAGGATAATGTACTGGGAACTCCTCAGAAGAATCTGAATTGTGGTGACGGGAGAGAGATAAAAGCTCATTTAGGAACGATATGAACATGCTGCGTAGGTAGTTGTTTATCAGTAAATATCTCCACTGAGATTAAGAAAAGCAGTAGCTTGATAAATTAAGTATTTCCTGGTATGGTTACTGTACTGGTAACTCCCCAAGAGAATCTGGATTGTGGTGAGGGAACAGAGAAAAAAGCTCATTTAGGACCTGCACTTACGAAGGGGGTAGGCAGCTGTATATCAGGGAGTAAACCTGAGAATAAAACACCTGGAGCTTGTTAAGGTAAATTACACAGGGGAAAGGATAATGTACTGGGAACTCCTCAGAAGAATCTGAATTGTGGTGACGGGAGAGAGATAAAAGCTCATTTAGGAACGATATGAACATGCTGCATAGGTAGTTGTTTATCAGTAAATATCTCCACTGAGATTAAGAAAAGCAGTAGCTTGATAAATTAAGTATTTCCTGGTATGGTTACTGTACTGGGAACTCCTCAGAAGAATCTGATTTGTGGTGAGGGGAGAGAGATAAAAGCTCATTTAGGAACGACATGAACATGCTGCGTAGGTAGCTGTTTATCAGTAAATATCTCCACTGAGATTAAGAAAAGCAGTAGCTTAATAAATGAAGTAATTCCTGGTATGGTTACTGTACTGGTAACTCCCCAAAAGAATATGGATTGTGGTGAGGGAACAGAGAAAAAAGCTCATTTAGGACCTGCACTTACGAAGGGGGTAGGCAGCTGTACATCAGGGAGTAAACCTTCTGAGAATAAAAACAGCTGGAGCTTGTTAAGTTAATTACACAGGGGAAAGGATAATGTACTGGGAACCTCTCCCCTCCTCAGAAGAATCTGATTTGTGGTGAGGGGAGAGAGATAAAAGCTCATTTAGGAACGACATGAACATGCTGCGTAGTAGCAGTTTATCAGTAAATATCTCCACTGAGATTAAGAAAAGCAGTAGCTTAATAAATTAAGTACTTCCTGGTATCGTTACTCTACTGGTAACTCCCCAAAAGAATCTGGATTGTGGTGAGGGAACAGAGAAAAAAGCTCATGTAGGACCTACACTTACGAAGGGGGTAGGCAGCTGTATATCAGGGAGTAAACCTTCTGAGAATAAAAACAGCTGGAGCTTGTAAGGTAATTACACAGGGGAAAGTATAATGTACTGGCAACTCCTCAGAAGAACTGATTTGTGGTGAGGGGAGAGAGATAAAAGCTCATTTAGGAACGACATGAACATGCTGCGTAGGGAGCTGTTTATCAGTAAATATCTCCACTGAGATTAAGAAAAGCAGTAGCTTAATAAATTAAGTACTTCCTGGTATGGTTACTGTACTGGTAACTCCCCAAAAGAATCTGGATTGTGGTGAGGGAACAGAGAAAAAAGCTCATTTACTACCTGCACTTACGAAGGGGGTAGGCAGCTGTATATCAGGGAGTAAACCTTCTGAGAATAAAAACAGCTGGAGCTTGTTAAGGTAATTACACCTTGGAAAGGATAATGTACTGGGAACTCTTCAGAAGAATCTGATTTGTGGTGAGGGGAGAGAGATAAAAGCTCATTTAACAACTACATGAACATGCTGCGTAGGTAGCTGTTTATCAGTAAATATATCCACTGAGATTAAGAAAAGCAGTAGCTTAATAAATTAAGTACTTCCTGGTATGGTTACTGTATTGGTAACTCCCCAAAAGAATCTGGATTGTGGTGAGGGAACAGAGAAAAAAGCTCATTTAGGACCTGCACTTACGAAGCGGGTAGGCAGCCAAATATCAGGGAGTAAACCTTCTGAGAATAAAAACAGCTGGAGCTTGTTAAAGTAATTACACAGGGGAAAGGATAATGTACTGGGAACTCCTCAGAAGAATCTGATTTTTGGTGAGGGGAGAGGGATAAAAGCTCATTTAGGAACGACATGAACATGCTGAGTACGTAGCTGTTTATCAGTAAATATCTCCACTGAGATTAAGAAAAGCAGTAGCTTAATAAATTAAGTACTTCCTGGTATGGTTACTGTACTGTAAGTCCCCAAAAGAATCTGGATTGTGGTGAGGGAACAGAGAAAAAAGCTCATTTAGGACCTGCACTTACGAAGGGGGAAGGCAGCTGTATATCAGGGAGTAAACCTGAGAATAAAAACAGCTGGAGCTTGTTAAGGTAATTACACAGGGGAAAGGATAATGTACTGGGAACTCCTCAGAAGAATCTGATTTGTGGTGAGGGGAGAGAGATAAAAGCTCATTTAAGAACGACATGAACATGCTGCGTAGGGAGCTGTTTATCAGTAAATATCTCCACTGAGATTAAGAAAAGCAGTAGGGCTGGGGATATAGCCTAGTGGCAAGAGTGCCTGCCTCGGATATACGAGGCCCTAGGTTCGATACCCCAGCACCACATATACAGAAAACGGCCAGAAGCGGCGCTGTGGCTCAAGTGGCAGAGTGCTAGCCTTGAGCGGGAAGAAGCCAGGGACAGTGCTCAGGCCCTGAGTCCAAGGCCCAGGACTGGCCAAAAAAAAAAAAAAAGAACAAAAAAAAAAAAAGAAAAGCAGTAGCTAGATAAATTCAGTACTTCCTGGTATGGTTACTGTACTGGTAACTCCCCAAAAGAATCTGGATTGTGGTGAGGGAACAGAGAAAAAAAGCTCATTTAGGACCTGCACTTACGAAGGGGGTAGGCAGCTGTATATCAGGGAGTAAACCTTCTGAGAATAAAAACAGCTGGAGCTTGTTAAGGTAATTACACAGGGGAAAGGATAATGTACTGGGAACTCCTCAGAAGAATCTGATTTGTGGTGAGGGGAGAGAGATAAAAGCTCATATAGGAACGACATGAACATGCTGCGTAGGTAGCTGTTTATCAGTAAATATCTCCACTGAGATTAAGAAAAACAGTAGCTTAATAAATTAAGTACTTCCTGGTATGGTGACTGTACTGGTAACTCCCCAAAAGAATCTGGATTGTGGTGAGGGAACAGAGAAAAAAGCTCATTTAGGACCTGCACTTACGAAGGGGGTAGGCAGCTGTATATTAGGGAGTAAACCTTCTGAGAATAAAAACAGCTGGAGCTTGTTAAGCTAATTACACAGGGGAAAGGATAATGTACTGGGAACTCCTCAGAAGAATCTGGTTTGGGGTGAGGGGAGAGATATAAAAGCTCATTTAGAACCTGCACTTACGAAGGGGGTAGGCAGCTGTATATCAGGGAGTAAACCTTCTGAGAATAAAAACAGCTGGAGCTTGTTAAGGTAATTACACAGGGGAAAGGATAATGTACTGGGAACTCCTCAGAAGAATCTGATTTGTGGTGAGGGGAGAGAGACAAAAGCTCATTTAGGAAAGACATGAACATGCTGCCTAGGTAGCTGTTTATCAGTAAATATCTCCACTGATATTAAGAAAAGCAGTAGCTTAATAAATTAAGTACTTCCCTGGTATGGTTACTGTACTGGTAACTCCCCAAAAGAATCTGGATTGTGGTGAGGGAACAGAGAAAAAAGCTCATTTAGGACCTGCACTTACGAACGGGTTAGGCAGCTGTATATCAGGGAGTAAAACTTCTGAGAATAAAACCAGCTTGAGCTTGTTAAGGAAATTACACAGGGGAAAGGATAATGTAATGGGAACTCCTCAGAAGAATCTGATTTGTGGTGAGGGGAGAGAGATAAAAGCTCATTTAGGAATGACATGAACATGCTGCGTAGGTAGCTGTTTGTCAGTAAATATCTCCACTGAGATTAAGAAAAGCAGTAACTTAATAAATTAAGTACTTCCTGGCATGGTTACTGTACTGGTAACTCCGCAAAAGAATCTGGATTGTGGTGAGGGAACAGAGAAAAAAGCTCATTTAGGACCTGCACTTACGAAGGGGGTAGGCAGCTGTATATCAGGGAGTAAACCTTCGGGGAATAAAAACAGCTGGAGCTTGTTAAGGTAATTACACAGGGGAAAGGATAATGTACTGGGAACTCCTCAGATGAATCTGAATTGTGGTGAAGGGAGAGAGATAAAAGCTCATTTAGGAACGACATGAACATGCTGGGTAGGTAGCTGTTTATCAGTAAATATCTCCACTGAGATTAAGAAAAGCAGTAGCTTAATAAATTAAGTACATCCTGGTCTGGTTACTGTACTGGTAACTCCCCAAAAGAATCTGGATTGTGGTGAGGGAACAGAGAATAATCTCATTTAGGACCTGCACTTACGAAGGGGGTAAGCAGCTGTATATCAGGGAGTAAACCTTCTGAGAATAAAAACAGCTGGAGCTTGTTAAGGTAATTACACAGGGAAAGGATAATGTACTGGGAACTCCTCAGAAGAATCTGATTTGTGGTGAGGTGAGAGAGATAAAAGCTCATATAGGAAACGACATGAACATGCTGCGTAGGTAGCTGTTTATCAGTAAATATCTCCACTGAGATTAAGAAAAACAGTAGCTTAATAAATTAAGTACTTCCTGGTATGGTGACTGTACTGGTAACTCCCCAAAAGAATCTGGATTGTGGTGAGGGAACAGAGAAAAAAGCTCATTTAGGACCTGCACTTACGAAGGGGGTAGGCAGCTGTATATTAGGGAGTAAACCTTCTGAGAATAAAAACAGCTGGAGCTTGTTAAGGTAATTACACAGGGGAAAGGATAATGTACTGGGAACTCCTCAGAAGAATCTGGTTTGGGGTGAGGGGAGAGATATAAAAGCTCATTTAGAACCTGCACTTACGAAGGGGGTAGGCAGCTGTATATCAGGGAGTAAACCTTCTGAGAATAAAAACAGCTGGAGCTTGTTAAGGTAATTACACAGGGGAAAGGATAATGTACCTGGGAACTCCTCAGAAGAATCTGATTTGTGGTGAGGGGAGAGAGATAAAAGCTCATTTAGGAACGACATGAACATGCTGCGTAGGTAGCTGTTTATCAGTAAATATCTCCACTGAGATTAAGAAAAGCAGTAGCTTAATAAATGAAGTAATTCCTGGTATGGTTACTGTACTGGTAACTCCCCAAAAGAATATGGATTGTGGTGAGGGAACAGAGAAAAAAGCTCATTTAGGACCTGCACTTACGAAGGGGGTAGGCAGCTGTACATCAGGGAGTAAACCTTCTGAGAATAAAAACAGCTGGAGCTTGTTAAGTTAATTACACAGGGGAAAGGATAATGTACTGGGAACTCCTCAGAAGAATCTGATTTGTGGTGAGGGGAGAGAGATAAAGCTCATTTAGGAACGACATGAACATGCTGCGTAGGTAGCAGTTTATCAGTAAATATCTCCACTGAGATTAAGAAAAGCAGTAGCTTAATAAATTAAGTACTTCCTGGTATCGTTACTCTACTGGTAACTCCCCAAAAGAATCTGGATTGTGGTGAGGGAACAGAGAAAAAAGCTCATGTAGGACCTACACTTACGAAGGGGGTAGGCAGCTGTATATCAGGGAGTAAACCTTCTGAGAATAAAAACAGCTGGAGCTTGTTAAGGTAATTACACAGGGGAAAGTATAATGTACTGGCAACTCCTCAGAAGAACTGATTTGTGGTGAGGGGAGAGAGATAAAAGCTCATTTAGGAACGACATGAACATGCTGCGTAGGGAGCTGTTTATCAGTAAATATCTCCACTGAGATTAAGAAAAGCAGTAGCTTAATAAATTAAGTACTTCCTGGTATGGTTACTGTACTGGTAACTCCCCAAAAGAATCTGGATTGTGGTGAGGGAACAGAGAAAAAAGCTCATTTAGTACCTGCACTTACGAAGGGGGTAGGCAGCTGTATATCAGGGAGTAAACCTTCTGAGAATAAAAACAGCTGGAGCTTGTTAAGGTAATTACACCTTGGAAAGGATAATGTACTGGGAACTCTTCAGAAGAATCTGATTTGTGGTGAGGGGAGAGAGATAAAAGCTCATTTAAGAACTACATGAACATGCTGCGTAGGTAGCTGTTTATCAGTAAATATATCCACTGAGATTAAGAAAAGCAGTAGCTTAATAAATTAAGTACTTCCTGGTATGGTTACTGTATTGGTAACTCCCCAAAAGAATCTGGATTGTGGTGAGGGAACAGAGAAAAAAGCTCATTTAGGACCTGCACTTACGAAGCGGGTAGGCAGCCAAATATCAGGGAGTAAACCTTCTGAGAATAAAAACAGCTGGAGCTTGTTAAGGTAATTACACAGGGGAAAGGATAATGTACTGGGAACTCCTCAGAAGAATCTGATTTTTGGTGAGGGGAGAGGGATAAAAGCTCATTTAGGAACGACATGAACATGCTGAGTACGTAGCTGTTTATCAGTAAATATCTCCACTGAGATTAAGAAAAGCAGTAGCTTAATAAATTAAGTACTTCCTGGTATGGTTACTGTACTGGTAAGTCCCCAAAAGAATCTGGATTGTGGTGAGGGAACAGAGAAAAAAGCTCATTTAGGACCTGCACTTACGAAGGGGGAAGGCAGCTGTATATCAGGGAGTAAACCTGAGAATAAAAACAGCTGGAGCTTGTTAAGGTAATTACACAGGGGAAAGGATAATGTACTGGGAACTCCTCAGAAGAATCTGATTTGTGGTGAGGGGAGAGAGATAAAAGCTCATTTAAGAACGACATGAACATGCTGCGTAGGGAGCTGTTTATCAGTAATATCTCCACTGAGATTAAGAAAAGCAGTAGGGCTGGGGATATAGCCTAGTGGCAAGAGTGCCTGCCTCGGATATACGAGGCCCTAGGTTCGATACCCCCAGCACCACATATACAGAAAACGGCCAGAAGCGGCGCTGTGGCTCAAGTGGCAGAGTGCTAGCCTTGAGCGGGAAGAAGCCAGGGACAGTGCTCAGGCCCTGAGTCCAAGGCCCAGGACTGGCCAAAAAAAAAAAAAAAGAACAAAAAAAAAAAAAGAAAAGCAGTAGCTAGATAAATTCAGTACTTCCTGGTATGGTTACTGTACTGGTAACTCCCCAAAAGAATCTGGATTGTGGTGAGGGAACAGAGAAAAAAGCTCATTTAGGACCTGCACTTACGAAGGGGGTAGGCAGCTGTATATCAGGGAGTAAACCTTCTGAGAATAAAAACAGCTGGAGCTTGTTAAGGTAATTACACAGGGGAAAGGATAATGTACTGGGAACTCCTCAGAAGAATCTGATTTGTGGTGAGGGGAGAGAGATAAAAGCTCATATAGGAACGACATGAACATGCTGCGTAGGTAGCTGTTTATCAGTAAATATCTCCACTGAGATTAAGAAAAACAGTAGCTTAATAAATTAAGTACTTCCTGGTATGGTGACTGTACTGGTAACTCCCCAAAAGAATCTGGATTGTGGTGAGGGAACAGAGAAAAAAGCTCATTTAGGACCTGCACTTACGAAGGGGGTAGGCAGCTGTATATTAGGGAGTAAACCTTCTGAGAATAAAAACAGCTGGAGCTTGTTAAGCTAATTACACAGGGGAAAGGATAATGTACTGGGAACTCCTCAGAAGAATCTGATTTGTGGTGAGGGGAGAGAGATAAAAGCTCATATAGGAACGACATGAACATGCTGCGTAGGTAGCTGTTTATCAGTAAATATCTCCACTGAGATTAAGAAAAACAGTAGCTTAATAAATTAAGTACTTCCTGGTATGGTGACTGTACTGGTAACTCCCCAAAAGAATCTGGATTGTGGTGAGGGAACAGAGAAAAAAGCTCATTTAGGACCTGCACTTACGAAGGGGGTAGGCAGCTGTATATTAGGGAGTAAACCTTCTGAGAATAAAAACAGCTGGAGCTTGTTAAGCTAATTACACAGGGGAAAGGATAATGTACTGGGAACTCCTCAGAAGAATCTGGTTTGGGGTGAGGGGAGAGATATAAAAGCTCATTTAGAACCTGCACTTACGAAGGGGGGTAGGCAGCTGTATATCAGGGAGTAAACCTTCTGAGAATAAAACAGCTGGAGCTTGTTAAGGTAATTACACAGGGGGAAAGGATAATGTACTGGGAACTCCTCAGAAGAATCTGATTTGTGGTGAGGGGAGAGAGACAAAAGCTCATTTAGGAAAGACATGAACATGCTGCCTAGGTAGCTGTTTATCAGTAAATATCTCCACTGATATTAAGAAAAGCAGTAGCTAATAAATTAAGTACTTCCTGGTATGGTTACTGTACTGGTAACTCCCCAAAAGAATCTGGATTGTGGTGAGGGAACAGAGAAAAAAAGCTCATTTAGGACCTGCACTTACGAACGGGTTAGGCAGCTGTATATCAGGGAGTAAAACTTCTGAGAATAAAACCAGCTTGAGCTTGTTAAGGAAATTACACAGGGGAAAGGATAATGTAATGGGAACTCCTCAGAAGAATCTGATTTGTGGTGAGGGGAGAGAGATAAAAAGCTCATTTAGGAATGACATGAACATGCTGCGTAGGTAGCTGTTTGTCAGTAAATATCTCCACTGAGATTAAGAAAAGCAGTAACTTAATAAATTAAGTACTTCCTGGCATGGTTACTGTACTGGTAACTCCGCAAAAGAATCTGGATTGTGGTGAGGGAACAGAGAAAAAAGCTCATTTAGGACCTGCACTTACGAAGGGGGTAGGCAGCTGTATATCAGGGAGTAAACCTTCGGGGAATAAAAACAGCTGGAGCTTGTTAAGGTAATTACACAGGGGAAAGGATAATGTACTGGGAAACTCCTCAGATGAATCTGAATTGTGGTGAAGGGAGAGAGATAAAAGCTCATTTAGGAACGACATGAACATGCTGGGTAGGTAGCTGTTTATCAGTAAATATCTCCACTGAGATTAAGAAAAGCAGTAGCTTAATAAATTAAGTACATCCTGGTCTGGTTACTGTACTGGTAACTCCCCAAAAGAATCTGGATTGTGGTGAGGGAACAGAGAATAATCTCATTTAGGACCTGCACTTACGAAGGGGGTAAGCAGCTGTATATCAGGGAGTAAACCTTCTGAGAATAAAAACAGCTGGAGCTTGTTAAGGTAATTACACAGGGGAAAGGATAATGTACTGGGAACTCCTCAGAAGAATCTGATTTGTGGTGAGGTGAGAGAGATAAAAGCTCATATAGGAACGACATGAACATGCTGCGTAGGTAGCTGTTTATCAGTAAATATCTCCACTGAGATTAAGAAAAACAGTAGCTTAATAAATTAAGTACTTCCTGGTATGGTGACTGTACTGGTAACTCCCCAAAAGAATCTGGATTGTGGTGAGGGAACAGAGAAAAAAGCTCATTTAGGACCTGCACTTACGAAGGGGGTAGGCAGCTGTATATTAGGGAGTAAACCTTCTGAGAATAAAAACAGCTGGAGCTTGTTAAGGTAATTACACAGGGGAAAGGATAATGTACTGGGAACTCCTCAGAAGAATCTGGTTTGGGGTGAGGGGAGAGATATAAAAGCTCATTTAGAACCTGCACTTACGAAGGGGGTAGGCAGCTGTATATCAGGGAGTAAACCTTCTGAGAATAAAAACAGCTGGAGCTTGTTAAGGTAATTACACAGGGGAAAGGATAATGTACTGGGAACTCCTCAGAAGAATCTGATTTGTGGTGAGGGGAGAGAGATAAAAGCTCATTTAGGAACGACATGAACATGCTGCGTAGGTAGCTGTTTATCAGTAAATATCTCCACTGAGATTAAGAAAAGCAGTAGCTTAATAAATGAAGTAATTCCTGGTATGGTTACTGTACTGGTAACTCCCCAAAAGAATATGGATTGTGGTGAGGGAACAGAGAAAAAAGCTCATTTAGGACCTGCACTTACGAAGGGGGTAGGCAGCTGTACATCAGGGAGTAAACCTTCTGAGAATAAAAACAGCTGGAGCTTGTTAAGTTAATTACACAGGGGAAAGGATAATGTACTGGGAACTCCTCAGAAGAATCTGATTTGTGGTGAGGGGAGAGAGATAAAAGCTCATTTAGGAACGACATGAACATGCTGCGTAGGTAGCAGTTTATCAGTAAATATCTCCACTGAGATTAAGAAAAGCAGTAGCTTAATAAATTAAGTACTTCCTGGTATCGTTACTCTACTGGTAACTCCCCAAAAGAATCTGGATTGTGGTGAGGGAACAGAGAAAAAAGCTCATGTAGGACCTACACTTACGAAGGGGGTAGGCAGCTGTATATCAGGGAGTAAACCTTCTGAGAATAAAAACAGCTGGAGCTTGTTAAGGTAATTACACAGGGGAAAGTATAATGTACTGGCAACTCCTCAGAAGAACTGATTTGTGGTGAGGGGAGAGAGATAAAAGCTCATTTAGGAACGACATGAACATGCTGCGTAGGGAGCTGTTTATCAGTAAATATCTCCACTGAGATTAAGAAAAGCAGTAGCTTAATAAATTAAGTACTTCCTGGTATGGTTACTGTACTGGTAACTCCCCAAAAGAATCTGGATTGTGGTGAGGGAACAGAGAAAAAAGCTCATTTAGTACCTGCACTTACGAAGGGGGTAGGCAGCTGTATATCAGGGAGTAAACCTTCTGAGAATAAAAACAGCTGGAGCTTGTTAAGGTAATTACACCTTGGAAAGGATAATGTACTGGGAACTCTTCAGAAGAATCTGATTTGTGGTGAGGGGAGAGAGATAAAAGCTCATTTAAGAACTACATGAACATGCTGCGTAGGTAGCTGTTTATCAGTAAATATATCCACTGAGATTAAGAAAAGCAGTAGCTTAATAAATTAAGTACTTCCTGGTATGGTTACTGTATTGGTAACTCCCCAAAAGAATCTGGATTGTGGTGAGGGAACAGAGAAAAAAGCTCATTTAGGACCTGCACTTACGAAGCGGGTAGGCAGCCAAATATCAGGGAGTAAACCTTCTGAGAATAAAAACAGCTGGAGCTTGTTAAGGTAATTACACAGGGGAAAGGATAATGTACTGGGAACTCCTCAGAAGAATCTGATTTTTGGTGAGGGGAGAGGGATAAAAGCTCATTTAGGAACGACATGAACATGCTGAGTACGTAGCTGTTTATCAGTAAATATCTCCACTGAGATTAAGAAAAGCAGTAGCTTAATAAATTAAGTACTTCCTGGTATGGTTACTGTACTGGTAAGTCCCCAAAAGAATCTGGATTGTGGTGAGGGAACAGAGAAAAAAGCTCATTTAGGACCTGCACTTACGAAGGGGGAAGGCAGCTGTATATCAGGGAGTAAACCTGAGAATAAAAACAGCTGGAGCTTGTTAAGGTAATTACACAGGGGAAAGGATAATGTACTGGGAACTCCTCAGAAGAATCTGATTTGTGGTGAGGGGAGAGAGATAAAAGCTCATTTAAGAACGACATGAACATGCTGCGTAGGGAGCTGTTTATCAGTAAATATCTCCACTGAGATTAAGAAAAGCAGTAGGGCTGGGGATATAGCCTAGTGGCAAGAGTGCCTGCCTCGGATATACGAGGCCCTAGGTTCGATACCCCAGCACCACATATACAGAAAACGGCCAGAAGCGGCGCTGTGGCTCAAGTGGCAGAGTGCTAGCCTTGAGCGGGAAGAAGCCAGGGACAGTGCTCAGGCCCTGAGTCCAAGGCCCAGGACTGGCCAAAAAAAAAAAAAAAAGAACAAAAAAAAAAAAAGAAAAGCAGTAGCTAGATAAATTCAGTACTTCCTGGTATGGTTACTGTACTGGTAACTCCCCAAAAGAATCTGGATTGTGGTGAGGGAACAGAGAAAAAAGCTCATTTAGGACCTGCACTTACGAAGGGGTAGGCAGCTGTATATCAGGGAGTAAACCTTCTGAGAATAAAAACAGCTGGAGCTTGTTAAGGTAATTACACAGGGGAAAGGATAATGTACTGGGAACTCCTCAGAAGAATCTGATTTGTGGTGAGGGGAGAGAGATAAAAGCTCATATAGGAACGACATGAACATGCTGCGTAGGTAGCTGTTTATCAGTAAATATCTCCACTGAGATTAAGAAAAACAGTAGCTTAATAAATTAAGTACTTCCTGGTATGGTGACTGTACTGGTAACTCCCCAAAAGAATCTGGATTGTGGTGAGGGAACAGAGAAAAAAGCTCATTTAGGACCTGCACTTACGAAGGGGGTAGGCAGCTGTATATTAGGGAGTAAACCTTCTGAGAATAAAAACAGCTGGAGCTTGTTAAGCTAATTACACAGGGGAAAGGATAATGTACTGGGAACTCCTCAGAAGAATCTGGTTTGGGGTGAGGGGAGAGATATAAAAGCTCATTTAGAACCTGCACTTACGAAGGGGGTAGGCAGCTGTATATCAGGGAGTAAACCTTCTGAGAATAAAAACAGCTGGAGCTTGTTAAGGTAATTACACAGGGGAAAGGATAATGTACTGGGAACTCCTCAGAAGAATCTGATTTGTGGTGAGGGGAGAGAGACAAAAGCTCATTAGGAAAGACATGAACATGCTGCCTAGGTAGCTGTTTATCAGTAAATATCTCCACTGATATTAAGAAAAGCAGTAGCTTAATAAATTAAGTACTTCCTGGTATGGTTACTGTACTGGTAACTCCCCAAAAGAATCTGGATTGTGGTGAGGGAACAGAGAAAAAAGCTCATTTAGGACCTGCACTTACGAACGGGTTAGGCAGCTGTATATCAGGGAGTAAAACTTCTGAGAATAAAACCAGCTTGAGCTTGTTAAGGAAATTACACAGGGGAAAGGATAATGTAATGGGAACTCCTCAGAAGAATCTGATTTGTGGTGAGGGGAGAGAGATAAAAGCTCATTTAGGAATGACATGAACATGCTGCGTAGGTAGCTGTTTGTCAGTAAATATCTCCACTGAGATTAAGAAAAGCAGTAACTTAATAAATTAAGTACTTCCTGGCATGGTTACTGTACTGGTAACTCCGCAAAAGAATCTGGATTGTGGTGAGGGAACAGAGAAAAAAGCTCCTTTAGGACCTGCACTTACGAAGGGGGTAGGCAGCTGTATATCAGGGAGTAAACCTTCGGGGAATAAAAACAGCTGGAGCTTGTTAAGGTAATTACACAGGGGAAAGGATAATGTACTGGGAACTCCTCAGATGAATCTGAATTGTGGTGAAGGGAGAGAGATAAAAGCTCATTTAGGAACGACATGAACATGCTGGGTAGGTAGCTGTTTATCAGTAAATATCTCCACTGAGATTAAGAAAAGCAGTAGCTTAATAAATTAAGTACATCCTGGTCTGGTTACTGTACTGGTAACTCCCCAAAAGAATCTGGATTGTGGTGAGGGAACAGAGAATAATCTCATTTAGGACCTGCACTTACGAAGGGGGTAAGCAGCTGTATATCAGGGAGTAAACCTTCTGAGAATAAAAACAGCTGGAGCTTGTTAAGGTAATTACACAGGGGAAAGGATAATGTACTGGGAACTCCTCAGAAGAATCTGATTTGTGGTGAGGTGAGAGAGATAAAAGCTCATATAGGAACGACATGAACATGCTGCGTAGGTAGCTGTTTATCAGTAAATATCTCCACTGAGATTAAGAAAAACAGTAGCTTAATAAATTAAGTACTTCCTGGTATGGTGACTGTACTGGTACTCCCCAAAAGAATCTGGATTGTGGTGAGGGAACAGAGAAAAAAGCTCATTTAGGACCTGCACTTACGAAGGGGGTAGGCAGCTGTATATTAGGGAGTAAACCTTCTGAGAATAAAAACAGCTGGAGCTTGTTAAGGTAATTACACAGGGGAAAGGATAATGTACTGGGAACTCCTCAGAAGAATCTGGTTTGGGGGTGAGGGGAGAGATATAAAAGCTCATTTAGAACCTGCACTTACGAAGGGGGTAGGCAGCTGTATATCAGGGAGTAAACCTTCTGAGAATAAAAACAGCTGGAGCTTGTTAAGGTAATTACACAGGGGGAAAGGATAATGTACTGGGAACTCCTCAGAAGAATCTGATTTGTGGTGAGGGGAGAGAGACAAAAGCTCATTTAGGAAAGACATGAACATGCTGGCCTAGGTAGCTGTTTATCAGTAAATATCTCCACTGATATTAAGAAAAGCAGTAGCTTAATAAATTAAGTACTTCCTGGTATGGTTACTGTACTGGTAACTCCCCAAAAGAATCTGGATTGTGGTGAGGGAACAGAGAAAAAAGCTCATTTAGGACCTGCACTTACGAAGGGGGTAGGCAGCTGTATATCAGGGAGTAAAACTTCTGAGAATAAAACCAGCTTGAGCTTGTTAAGGAAATTACACAGGGGAAAGGATAATGTACTGGGAAACTCCTCAGAAGAATCTGATTTGTGGTGAGGGGAGAGAGATAAAAGCTCATTTAGGAATGACATGAACATGCTGCGTAGGTAGCTGTTTGTCAGTAAATATCTCCACTGAGATTAAGAAAAGCAGTAACTTAATAAATTAAGTACTTCCTGGCATGGTTACTGTACTGGTAACTCCGCAAAAGAATCTGGATTGTGGTGAGGGAACAGAGAAAAAAGCTCATTTAGGACCTGCACTTACGAAGGGTGTAGGCAGCTGTATATCAGGGAGTAAACCTTCGGGGAATAAAAACAGCTGGAGCTTGTTAAGGTAATTACACAGGGGAAAGGATAATGTACTGGGAACTCCTCAGATGAATCTGAATTGTGGTGAAGGGAGAGAGATAAAAGCTCATTTAGGAACGACATGAACATGCTGGGTAGGTAGCTGTTTATCAGTAAATATCTCCACTGAGATTAAGAAAAGCAGTAGCTTAATAAATTAAGTACATCCTGGTCTGGTTACTGTACTGGTAACTCCCCAAAAGAATCTGGATTGTGGTGAGGGAACAGAGAATAATCTCATTTAGGACCTGCACTTACGAAGGGGGTAAGCAGCTGTATATCAGGGAGTAAACCTTCTGAGAATAAAAACAGCTGGAGCTTGTTAAGGTAATTACACAGGGGAAAGGATAATGTACTGGGAACTCCTCAGAAGAATCTGATTTGTGGTGAGGGGAGAGAGATAAAAGCTCATTTAGAAACGACATGAACATGCTGCGTAGGTAGCAGTTTATCAGTAAATATCTACACTGAGATTAAGAAAAGCAGTAGCTTAATACATTAAGTACTTCCTGATATGGTTACTGTACTGGTAACTCCCCAAAAGAATCTGGATTGTGGTGAGGGAACAGAGAAAAAAGCTCATTTAGGACCTGCACTTACGAAGGGGGTAGGCAGCTGTTTATCAGGGAGTAAACCTTCTGAGAATAAAAACAGCTGGAGCTTATTAAGGTAATTACACAGGGGAAAGGATAATGTACCGGGAACTCCTTAGAAGAATCTGATTCGTGGTGAGGGGAGAGAGATAAAAGCTCATTTAGGAATGAAATGAACATGCTGCGTAGGTAGCTGTTTATCAGTAAATATCTCCACTGAGATTAAGAAAAGCAGTAGATTAATAAATTAAGTACTTCCTGTTATGGTTACTGTACTGGTAACTCCCCAAAAGAATCTGGATTGTGGTGAGGGAACATAGAAAAAAGCTCATTTAGGACGTGCACTTACGAAGGGGGTAGGCAACTGTATATCAGGGAGTAAACCTTCTGAGAATAAAAACAGCTGGAGCTTGTAAAGGTAATTACACAGGGGAAAGGATAATGTACCGGGAACTCCTCAGAAGAATCTGATTTGTGGTGAGGGGAGAGAGATAAAAGCTCATTTAGGAACGACATGAACATGCTGCATAGGTAGCTGTTTATCAGTAAATATCTCCACTGAGATTAAGAAAAGCAGTAGCTTAATAAATTAAGTACTTCCTGGTATGGTTACTGTACTGGTAACTCCCAAAAAGAATCTGGATTGTGGTGAGGGAGCAGAGAAAAAAGCTCATTTAGGACCTGCACTTAAGAAGGGGGTAGGCAGCTGTATATCAGGGAGTAAACCTTCTGAGAATAAAAACAGCTGGAGCTTGTTAAGGAAATTACACAGGGGAAAGGATAATGTACTGGGAACTCCTCAGAAGAATCTGATTTGTGGTGAGGGGAGAGAGATAAAAGCTCATTTAGGAACGACATGAACATGCTGCGTAGGTAGCTTTTGTCAGTAAATATCTCCACTGAGATTAAGAAAAGCAGTAGCTTAATAAATTAAGTACTTCCTGGTATGGTTACTGTACTGGTAACTCCCCAAAAGAATCTGGATTGTGGTGAGGGAACAGGGAAAAATCTCATTTAGGACCTGCACTTACGAAGGGGGTAGGCAGCTGTATATCAGGGAGTAAACCTTCTGATAATAAAAACAGCTGGAGCTTGTTAAAGTAATTACACAGGGGAAAGGATTATGTACTGGGAACTCCTCAGAAGAATCTGATTTGTGGTGAGGGGAGAGAGATAAAAGCTCATTTAGGAACGACATGAACATGCTGCGTAGGTAGCTGTTTATCAGTAAATATCTCCACTGATATTAAGAAAAGCAGTAGCTTAATAAATTAAGTACTTCCTGGTATGGTTACTGTACTGGTAACTCCCCAAAAGAATCTGGATTGTGGTGAGGGAACAGAGAAAAAAGCTCATTTAGGACCTGCACTTACGAAGGGGGGTAGGCAGCTGTATATCAGGGAGTAAAACTTCTGAGAATAAAACCAGCTTGAGCTTGTTAAGGAAATTACACAGGGAAAGGATAATGTACTGGGAACTCCTTAGAAGAATCTGATTTGTGGTGAGGGGAGAGAGATAAAAGCTCATTTAGGAACGACATGAACATGCTGCGTAGGTAGCTGTTTATCAGTAAATATCTCCACTGAGATTAAGAAAAGCAGTAGCTTAATAATTAAGTACATCCTGGTCTGGTTACTGTACTGGTAACTCCCCAAAAGAATCTGGATTGTGGTGAGGGAACAGAGAAAAATCTCATTTAGGACCTGCACTTTCGAAGGGGGTAAGCAGCTGTATATCAGGGAGTAAACCTTCTGAGAATAAAAACAGCTGGAGCTTGTTAAGGTAATTACACAGGGGAAAGGATAATGTACTGGGAACTCCTCAGAAGAATCTGATTTGTGGTGAAGTGAGAGAGATAAAAGCTCATTTAGGAACGACATGAACATGCTCCGGAGGTAGCTGTTTATCAGTAAATATCTCCACTGAGATTAAGAAAAGCAGTAGCTTAATAAATTAAGTACTTCCTGGTATGGTTACTGTACTGGTAACTCCCAAAAGAATCTGGATTGTGGTGAGGGAACAGAGAAAAAAGCTCATTTAGGACCTGCACTTACGAAGGGGGTAGGCAGCTGAATATCAGGGAGTAAACCTTCTGAGAATAAAAACAGCTGGAGCTTGTTAAGGTAATTACACAGGGGAAAGGATAATGTACTGGGAACTCCTCAGAAGAATCTGAGTTGTGGTGAGGGGAGAGAGATAAAAGCTCATTTAGGAACGACATGAACATGCTGCCTAGGTAGCTGTTATCAGTAAATATCTCCACTGAGTTTAAGAAAAGCAGTAGCTTAATAAATTAAGTACTTCCTGGTATGGTTACTGTACTGGTAACTCCCCAAAAGAATCTGGATTGTGGTGAGGAACAGAGAAAAAAGCTCAATTAGGACCTGCACTTACGAAGGTGGTAGGCAGCTGTATATCAGGGAGTAAAACTTCTGAGAATAAAAACAGCTTGAGCTTGTTAAGGAAATTACACAGGGGAAAGGATAATGTACTGGGAACTCCTCAGAAGAATCTGATTTGTGGTGAGGGGAGAGAGATAAAAGCTCATTTAGGAACGACATGAACATGCTGCGTAGGTAGCTGTTTGTCAGTAAATATCTCCACTGAGATAAGAAAAGCAGTAGCTTAATAAATTAAGTACTTCCTGGCATGGTTACTGTACTGGTAACTCCACAAAAGAATCTGGATTGTGGTGAGGGAACAGAGAAAAAAGCTCATTTAGGACCTGCACTTACGAAGGGGGAAGGCAGCTGTATATCAGGGAGTAAACTTTCTGAGAATAAAAACAGCTGGAGCGTGTTAAGGTCATTACACAGGGGGAAAGGATAATGTACTGGGAACTCCTCAGAAGAATCTGATTCGTGGTGAGGGGAGAGAGATAAAAGCTCATTTAGGAACGACATGAACATCCTGCGTAGGTAGCTGTTTTTCAGTAAATATCTCCACTGAGATTAAGAAAAGCAGTAGCTTAATAAATTAAGTACTTCCTGGTATGGTTACTGTACTGGTAACTCCCCAAAAGAATCTGGATTGTGGTGAGGGAACAGAGAAAAAAGCTCATTTATGACCTGCACTTACGAAGGGG
This sequence comes from Perognathus longimembris pacificus, assembly GCF_023159225.1. Lineage (NCBI taxonomy): Eukaryota > Metazoa > Chordata > Mammalia > Rodentia > Heteromyidae > Perognathus > Perognathus longimembris. The sequence goes on from NW_025960181.1 coordinate 24,309, forward strand.
GTAGGCAGCTATATATCAGGGAGTAAACTTTCTGAGAATAAAAACAGCTGGAGCTTATTAAGGTAATTACACAGGGGAAAGGATAATGTACCGGGAACTCCTCAGAAGAATGTGATTTGTGGTGAGAGGAGAGAGATAAAGGCTCATTTAGGAATGACATGAACATGCTGCGTAGGTAGCTGTTTATCAGTAAATATCTCCACTGAGATTAAGAAAAGCAGTAGCTTAATAATTTAAGTACTTCCTGGTATGGTTACTGTACTGGTAACTCCCCAAAAGAATCTGGATTGTGGTGAGGGAACAGAGAAAAAAGCTCATTTAGGACCTGCACTTACGAAGGGAGTAGGCAGCTGTATATCAGGGAGTAAAGCTTCGGAGAAAAAAACAGCTGGAGATTGTTAAGGTAATTACACAGGGGAAAGGATAATGTACTGGGAACTCCTCAGAAGAATCTGGTTTGGGGTGAGGGGAGAGATATAAAAGCTCATTTAGAACCTACACTTACGAATGGGGTAAGCAGCTGTATATCAGGGAGTAAACCTTCTGAGAATAAAAACAGCTGGAGCTTGTTAAGGTAATTACACAGGGGAAGGATAATGTACTGGGAACTCCTCAGAAGAATCTGATTTGTGGTGAGGGGAGAGAGACAAAAGGTCATTTAGGAACGACATGAACATGCTGCGTTGATCATTAAATATCTCCACTGAGATTAAGAAAAGCAGTAGCTTAATAAATTAAGTACTTCCTGGTATGGTTACTGTACTGGTAACTCCCCAAAAGAATCTGGATTGTGGTGAGGGAACAGAGAAAAAAGCTCATTTAGGACCTGCACTTACGAAGGGGGTAGGCAGCTGTATATCAGGGAGTAAAACTTCTGCAATAAAAACAGCTAGAGCATGTTAAGGTAATTACACAGGGGAAAGGATAATATACTGGAAACTCCTCAGAAGAATCTGATTTGTGGTGAGGGTAGAGAGAAAAAAGCTCATTTAGGAACAGCATGAACATGCTGCGTAGGAGCTGTTTATCAGTAAATATCTCCACTGAGATTAAGAAAAGCGGTAGCTTAATAAATTCAGTACATCCTGGTATGGTTACTGTACTGGTAACTCCCCAAAAGAATCTGGATTATGGTGAGGGAACAGAGAAAAAAGCTCATTTAGGACCTGCACTTACGAAGGGGGTAGGCAGCTGTATATCAGGGAGTAAACCTTCTGAGAATAAAAACAGCTTGAGCTTGTTAAGGAAATTACACAGGGGAAAGGATAATGTACTGGGAACTCCTCAGAATAATCTGATTTGTGGTGAGGGGAGAGAGATAAAAGCTCATTTAGGAACGACATGTACATGCTGCGTAGGTAGCTTTTGTCAGTAAATATCTCCACTGAGATTAAGAAAAGCAGTAGCTTAATAAATTAAGTACTTCCTGGCATGGTTACTGTACTGGTAACTCCCCAAAAGAATCTGGATTGTGTGAGGGAACAGAGAAAAAAGCTCATTTAGGACCTGCACTTAAGAAGGGGGTAGGCAGCTGTATATCAGGGAGTAAAACTTCTGAGAATAAAACCAGCTTGAGCTTGTTAAGGAAATTACACAGGGGAAAGGATAATGTACTGGGAACTCCTCAGAAGAATCTGATTTGTGGTGAGGGGAGAGAGTTAAAAGCTCATTTAGGAACGACATGAACATGCTGCGTAGTAGCTGTTTGTCAGTAAATATCTCCACTGAGATTAAGAAAAGCAGTAACTTAATAAATTAAGTACTTCCTGGCATGGTAACTGTACTGGTAACTCCGCAAAAGAATCTGGATTGTGGTGAGGGAACAGAGAAAAAAAGCTCATTAGGACCTGCACTTACGAAGGGGGTAGGCAGCTGTATATCAGGGAGTAAACTTTCTGAGAATAAAAACAGCTGGAGCTTGTTAAGGTAATTACACAGGGGAAAGGATAATGTACTGGGAACTCCTCAGATGAATCTGAATTGTGGTGAAGGGAGAGAGATAAAAGCTCATTTAGGAATGACATGAACATGCTGGGTAGGTAGCTGTTTATCAGTAAATATCTCCACTGAGATTAAGAAAAGCAGTAGCTTAATAAATTAAGTACATCCTGGTCTGGTTACTGTACTGGTAACTCCCCAAAAGAATCTGGATTGTGGTGAGGGAACAGAGAAAAATCTCATTTAAGACCTGCACTTACGAAGGGGGTAAGCAGCTGTATATCAGGGAGTAAACCTTCTGAGAATAAAAACAGCTGGAGCTTGTTAAGGTAATTACACAGGGGAAAGGATAATGTACTGGGAACTCCTCAGAAGAATCTGATTGTGGTGATGGGAGAGAGATAAAAGCTCATTTAGGAACGACATGAACATGCTGCGTAGGTAGCTGTTTATCAGTAAATATCTCCACTGAGATTAAGAAAAGCAGTAGCTTAATACATTAAGTACTTCCTGGTATGGTTACTGTACTGGTAACTCCCCAAAAGAATCTGGATTGTGGTGAGGGAACAGAGAAAAAAGCTCATTTAGGACCTGCACTTACGAAGGGGGTAGGCAGCTGTATATCAGGGAGTAAACCTTCTGAGAATAAAAACAGCTGGAGCTTATTAAGGTAATTACACAGGGGAAAGGATAATGTACCGGGAACTCCTTAGAAGAATCTGATTCGTGGTGAGGGGAGAGAGATAAAAGCTCATTTAGGAATGAAATGAACATGCTGCGTAGGTAGCTGTTTATCAGTAAATATCTCCACTGAGATTAAGAAAAGCAGTAGCTTAATAAATTAAGTACTTCCTGTTATGGTTACTGTACTGGTAACTCCCCAAAAGAATCTGGATTGTGGTGAGGGAACAGAGAAAAAAGCTCATTTAGGACGTGCACTTACGAAGGGGGTAGGCAGCTGTATATCAGGGAGTAAACCTTCTGAGAATAAAAACAGCTGGAGCTTGTTAAGGTAATTACACAGGGGAAAGGATAATGTACCGGGAACTCCTCAGAAGAATCTGATTTGTGGTGAGGGGAGAGAGATAAAAGCTCATTTAGGAACGACATGAACATGCTACATAGGTAGCTGTTTATCAGTAAATATCTCCACTGAGATTAAGAAAAGCAGTAGCTTAATGAATTAAGTACTTCCTGGTATGGTTACTGTACTGGTAACTCCCCAAAAGAATCTGGATTGTGGTGAGGGAACAGAGAAAAAAGCTCATTTAGGACCTGCACTTAAGAAGGGGGGTAGGCAGCTGTATATCAGGGAGTAAACCTTCTGAGAATAAAAACAGCTTGAGCTTGTTAAGGAAATTACACAGGGGAAAGGATAATGTACTGGGAACTCCTCAGAAGAATCTGATTTGTGGTGAGGGGAGAGAGATAAAAGCTCATTTAGGAACGACATGAACATGCTGCGTAGGTAGCTGTTTATCAGTAAATATCTCCACTGATATTAAGAAAAGCAGTAGCTTAATAAATTAAGTACTTCCTGGTATGGTTACTGTACTGGTAACTCCCCAAAAGAATCTGGATTGTGGTGAGGGAACAGAGAAAAAAGCTCATTTAGGACCTGCACTTACGAAGGGGGTAGGCAGCTGTATATCAGGGAGTAAAACTTCTGAGAATAAAACCAGCTTGAGCTTGTTAAGGAAATTACACAGGGGAAAGGATAATGTACTGGGAACTCCTTAGAAGAATCTGATTTGTGGTGAGGGGAGAGAGATAAAAGCTCATTTAGGAACGACATGAACATGCTCCGGAGGTAGCTGTTTATCAGTAAATATCTCCACTGAGATTAAGAAAAGCAGTAGCTTAATAAATTAAGTACTTCCTGGTATGGTTACTGTACTGGTAACTCCCCAAAAGAATCTGGATTTGTGGTGAGGGAACAGAGAAAAAAGCTCATTTAGGACCTGCACTTACGAAGGGGGTAGGCAGCTGAATATCAGGGAGTAAACCTTCTGAGAATAAAAACAGCTGGAGCTTGTTAAGGTAATTACACAGGGGAAAGGATAATGTACTGGGAACTCCTCAGAAGAATCTGAGTTGTGGTGAGGGGAGAGAGATAAAAGCTCATTTAGGAACGACATGAACATGCTGCCTAGGTAGCTGTTTATCAGTAAATATCTCCACTGAGTTTAAGAAAAGCAGTAGCTTAATAAATTAAGTACTTCCTGGTATGGTTACTGTACTGGTAACTCCCCAAAAGAATCTGGATTGTGGTGAGGGAACAGAGAAAAAAGCTCATTTAGGACCTGCACTTACGAAGGTGGTAGGCAGCTGTATATCAGGGAGTAAAACTTCTGAGAATAAAAACAGCTTGAGCTTGTTAAGGAAATTACACAGGGGAAAGGATAATGTACTGGGAACTCCTCAGAAGAATCTGATTTGTGGTGAGGGGAGAGAGATAAAAGCTCATTTAGGAACGACATGAACATGCTGCGTAGGTAGCTGTTTGTCAGTAAATATCTCCACTGAGATTAAGAAAAGCAGTAGCTTAATAAATTAAGTACTTCCTGGCATGGTTACTGTACTGGTAACTCCCCAAAAGAATCTGGATTGTGGTGAGGGAACAGAGAAAAAAGCTCATTTAGGACCTGCACTTACGAAGGGAGTAGGCAGCTGTATATCAGGGAGTAAAGCTTCGGAGAAAAAAAACAGCTGGAGATTGTTAAGGTAATTACACAGGGGAAAGGATAATGTACTGGGAACTCCTCAGAAGAATCTGGTTTGGGGTGAGGGGAGAGATATAAAAGCTCATTTAGAACCTACACTTACGAATGGGGTAAGCAGCTGTATATCAGGGAGTAAACCTTCTGAGAATAAAAACAGCTGGAGCTTGTTAAGGTAATTACACAGGGAAAGGATAATGTACTGGGAACTCCTCAGAAGAATCTGATTTGTGGTGAGGGGAGAGAGACAAAAGGTCATTTAGGAACGACATGAACATGCTGCGTTGATCATTAAATATCTCCACTGAGATTAAGAAAAGCAGTAGCTTAATAAATTAAGTACTTCCTGGTATGGTTACTGTACTGGTAACTCCCCAAAAGAATCTGGATTGTGGTGAGGGAACAGAGAAAAAAGCTCATTTAGGACCTGCACTTACGAAGGGGGTAGGCAGCTGTATATCAGGAGTAAAACTTCTGCAATAAAAACAGCTAGAGCATGTTAAGGTAATTACACAGGGGAAAGGATAATATACTGGAAACTCCTCAGAAGAATCTGATTTGTGGTGAGGGTCAGAGAGAAAAAAGCTCATTTAGGAACAGCATGAACATGCTGCGTAGGTAGCTGTTTATCAGTAAATATCTCCACTGAGATTAAGAAAAGCGGTAGCTTAATAAATTCAGTACATCCTGGTATGGTTACTGTACTGGTAACTCCCCAAAAGAATCTGGAATATGGTGAGGGAACAGAGAAAAAAGCTCATTTAGGACCCTGCACTTAGGAAGGGGGTAGGCAGCTGTATATCAGGGAGTAAACATTCTGAGAATAAAAACAGCTTGAGCTTGTTAAGGAAATTACACAGGGGAAAGGATAATGTACTGGGAACTCCTCAGAATAATCTGATTTGTGGTGAGGGGAGAGAGATAAAAGCTCATTTAGGAACGACATGTACATGCTGCGTAGGTAGCTTTTGTCAGTAAATATCTCCACTGAGATTAAGAAAAGCAGTAGCTTAATAAATTAAGTACTTCCTGGCATGGTTACTGTACTGGTAACTCCCCAAAAGAATCTGGATTGTGGTGAGGGAACAGAGAAAAAAGCTCATTTAGGACCTGCACTTAAGAAGGGGGTAGGCAGCTGTATATCAGGGAGTAAAACTTCTGAGAATAAAACCAGCTTGAGCTTGTTAAGGAAATTACACAGGGGAAAGGATAATGTACTGGGAACTCCTCAGAAGAATCTGATTTGTGGTGAGGGGAGAGAGTTAAAAGCTCATTTAGGAACGACATGAACATGCTGCGTAGGTAGCTGTTTGTCAGTAAATATCTCCACTGAGATTAAGAAAGCAGTAACTTAATAAATTAAGTACTTCCTGGCATGGTAACTGTACTGGTAACTCCGCAAAAGAATCTGGATTGTGGTGAGGGAACAGAGAAAAAAGCTCATTTAGGACCTGCACTTACGAAGGGGGTAGGCAGCTGTATATCAGGGAGTAAACTTTCTGAGAATAAAAACAGCTGGAGCTTGTTAAGGTAATTACACAGGGGAAAGGATAATGTACTGGGAACTCCTCAGATGAATCTGAATTGTGGTGAAGGGAGAGAGATAAAGCTCATTTAGGAATGACATGAACATGCTGGGTAGGTAGCTGTTTATCAGTAAATATCTCCACTGAGATTAAGAAAAGCAGTAGCTTAATAAATTAAGTACATCCTGGTCTGGTTACTGTACTGGTAACTCCCCAAAAGAATCTGGATTGTGGTGAGGGAACAGAGAAAAATCTCATTTAAGACCTGCACTTACGAAGGGGGTAAGCAGCTGTATATCAGGGAGTAAACCTTCTGAGAATAAAAACAGCTGGAGCTTGTTAAGGTAATTACACAGGGGAAAGGATAATGTACTGGGAACTCCTCAGAAGAATCTGATTTGTGGTGATGGGAGAGAGATAAAAGCTCATTTAGGAACGACATGAACATGCTGCGTAGGTAGCTGTTTATCAGTAAATATCTCCACTGAGATTAAGAAAAGCAGTAGCTTAATACATTAAGTACTTCCTGGTATGGTTACTGTACTGGTAACTCCCCAAAAGAATCTGGATTGTGGTGAGGGAACAGAGAAAAAAGCTCATTTAGGACCTGCACTTACGAAGGGGGTAGGCAGCTGTATATCAGGAGTAAACCTTCTGAGAATAAAAACAGCTGGAGCTTATTAAGGTAATTACACAGGGGAAAGGATATTGTACCGGGAACTCCTTAGAAGAATCTGATTCGTGGTGAGGGGAGAGAGATAAAAGCTCATTTAGGAATGAAATGAACATGCTGCGTAGGTAGCTGTTTATCAGTAAATATCTCCACTGAGATTAAGAAAAGCAGTAGCTTAATAAATTAAGTACTTCCTGTTATGGTTAATGTACTGGTAACTCCCCAAAAGAATCTGGATTGTGGTGAGGGAACAGAGAAAAAAGCTCATTTAGGACGTGCACTTACGAAGGGGGTAGGCAGCTGTATATCAGGGAGTAAACCTTCTGAGAATAAAAACAGCTGGAGCTTGTTAAGGTAATTACACAGGGGAAAGGATAATGTACCGGAACTCCTCAGAAGAATCTGATTTGTGGTGAGGGGAGAGAGATAAAAGCTCATTTAGGAACGACATGAACATGCTACATAGGTAGCTGTTTATCAGTAAATATCTCCACTGAGATTAAGAAAAGCAGTAGCTTAATGAATTAAGTACTTCCTGGTATGGTTACTCTACTGGTAACTCCCCAAAAGAATCTGGATTGTGGTGAGGGAACAGAGAAAAAAGCTCATTTAGGACCTGCACTTAAGAAGGGGGTAGGCAGCTGTATATCAGGGAGTAAACCTTCTGAGAATAAAAACAGCTTGAGCTTGTTAAGGAAATTACACAGGGAAAGGATAATGTACTGGGAACTCCTCAGAAGAATCTGATTTGTGGTGAGGGGAGAGAGATAAAAGCTCATTTAGGAACGACATGAACATGCTGCGTAGGTAGCTTTTGTCAGTAAATATCTCCACTGAGATTAAGAAAAGCAGTAGCTTAATAAATTAAGTACTTCCTGGCATGATTACTGTACTGGTAACTCCGCAAAAGAATCTGGATTGTGGTGAGGGAATAGAGAAAAAAGCTCCTTTTAGGACCTGCACTTACGAAAGGGGGTAGGCAGCTGTATAATATTGAGTAAACCTTCTGAGAATAAAAACAGCTGGAGCTTGTTAAGGTAATTACACAGGGGAAAGGATAATGTACTGGGAACTCCTCAGAAGAATCTGATTTGTGTTGAGGGGAGAGTGATAAAAGCTCATTTAGGAACGACATGAACATGCTGCGTAGGTAGCTGTTTATCAGTAAATATCTCCACTGAGATTAAGAAAAGCAGTAGCTTAATAAATTAAGCACTTCCTGTCATGGTTATTGTACTGGGAACTCCGCAAAAGAATCTGGATTGTGGTGAGGGTACAGAGAAAAAAGCTCATTTAGGAAGTGCACTTACGAAGGGGGTAGGCAGCTGTATAATAGGGAGTAAACCTTCTAAGAATAAAAACAGCTGGAGCTTGTTAAGGTAATTACACAGGGGAAACTATAATGTACTGGGAACTCCTCAGAAGAATCTGATTTGTGGTGACGGGAGAGTGATAAAAGCTCATTTAGGAACGACATGAACATGCTGAGTAGGTAGCTGTTTATCAGTAAATATCTCCACTGAGATTAAGAAAAGCAGTAGCTTAATAAATTAAGTACTTCCTGGTATGGTTACTGTACTGGTAACTCCCCAAAAGAATCTGGATTGTGGTGAGGAACAGAGAAAAATCTCATTTAGTACCTTTACTTTCGAAGGGGATAGGCAGCTGTATATCAGGGAGTAAACCTTCTGAGAATAAAAACAGCTGGAGCTTGTTAAGGTAATTACACAAGGGAAAGGATAATGTACTGGGAACTCCTCAGAAGAATCTGATTTGTGGTGAGGGGAGAGAGATAAAAGCTCATTTAGGAACGACATGAACATGCTGCCTAGGTAGCTGTTTATCAGTAAATATCTCCACTGAGATTAAGAAAAGCAGTAGCTTAATAAATTAAGTACTTCCTGGTATGGTTACTCTACTGGTAACTCCCCAAAAGAATCTGGATTGTGGTGAGGGAACAGAGAAAAAAGCTCATTTAGGACCTTCACTTACGAAGGGGGTAGGCAGCTGTATATCAGGGAGTAAACCTTCTGAGAATAAAAACAGCTTGAGCTTGTTAAGGAAATTACACAGGGGAAAGGATAATGTACTGGGAACTCCTCAGAAGAATCTGATTTGTGGTGAGGGGAGAGAGATAAAAGCTCATTTAGGAACGACATAAACATGCTGCGTAGGTAGCTGTTTATCAGTAAATATCTCCACTGAGATTAAGAAAAGCAGTAGCTTAATACATTAAGTACTTCCTGGTATGGTTACTGTACTGGTAACTCCCCAAAAAGAATCTGGATTGTGGTGAGGGAACAGAGAAAAAAGCTCATTTAGGAACTGCACTTACGAAGGGGTTAGGCAGCTGTATATCAGGGAGTAAACCTTCTGAGAATAAAAACAGCTGGAGCTTATTAAGGTAATTACACAGGGGAAAGGATAATGTACCGGGAACTCCTTAGAAGAATCTGATTCGTGGTGAGGGGAGAGAGATAAAAGCTCATTTAGGAACGACATGAACATGCTGCGTAGGTAGCTTTTGTCAGTAAATATCTCCACTGAGATTAAGAAAAGCAGTAGCTTAATAAATTAAGTACTTCCTGGCATGGTTACTGTACTGGTAACTCCGCAAAAGAATCTGGATTGTGGTGAGGGAACAGAGAAAAAAGCTCATTTAGGACCTGCACTTACGAAGGGGGTAGGCAGCTGTATATCAGGGAGTAAACCTTCTGAGAATAAAAACAGCTGGAGCTTGTTAAGGTAATTACACAGGGGAAAGGATAATGTACTGGAACTCCTCAGATGAATCTGAATTGTGGTGAAGGGAGAGAGATAAAAGCTCATTTAGGAATGACATGAACATGCTGGGTAGGTAGCTGTTTATCAGTAAATATCTCCACTGAGATTAAGAAAAGCAGTAGCTTATAAATTAAGTACATCCTGGTCTGGTTACTGTACTGGTAACTCCCCAAAAGAATCTGGATTGTGGTGAGGGAACAGAGAAAAATCTCATTTAGGACCTGCACTTACGAAGGGGGTAAGCAGCTGTATATCAGGGAGTAAACCTTCTGAGAATAAAAACAGCTGGAGCTTGTTAAGGTAATTACACAGGGGAAAGGATAATGTACTGGGAACTCCTCAGAAGAATCTGATTTGTGGTGAGGGAGAGAGATAAAAGCTCATTTAGGAACGACATGAACATGCTGCGTAGGTAGCTGTTTATCAGTAAATACCTAAACTGAGATTAAGAAAAGCAGTAGCTTAATACATTAAGTACTTCCTGGTATGGTTACTGTACTGGTAACTCCCCAAAAGAATCTGGATTGTGGTGAGGGAACAGAGAAAAAAGCTCATTTAGGACCTGCACTTACGAAGGGGGTAGGCAGCTGTATATCAGGGAGTAAACCTTCTGAGAATAAAAACAGCTGGAGCTTATTAAGGTAATTACACAGGGGAAAGGATAATGTACCGGGAACCTCCTTAGAAGAATCTGATTCGTGGTGAGGGGAGAGAGATAAAAGCTCATTTAGGAATGAAATGAACATGCTGCGTAGGTAGCTGTTTATCAGTAAATATCTCCACTGAGATTAAGAAAAGCAGTAGCTTAATAAATTAAGTACTTCCTGTTATGGTTACTGTACTGGTAACTCCCCAAAAGAATCTGGATTGTGGTGAGGGAACAGAGAAAAAAGCTCATTTAGGACGTGCACTTACGAAGGGGGTAGGCAGCTGTATATCAGGGAGTAAACCTTCTGAGAATAAAAACAGCTGGAGCTTGTTAAGGTAATTACACAGGGGAAAGGATAATGTACCGGGAACTCCTCAGAAGAATCTGATTTGTGGTGAGGGGAGAGAGATAAAAGCTCATTTAGGAACGACATGAACACGCTGCATAGGTAGCTGTTTATCAGTAAATATCTCCACTGAGATTAAGAAAAGCAGTAGCTTAATAAATTAAGTACTTCCTGTCATGGTTATTGTACTGGTAACTCCGCAAAAGAATCTGGATTGTGGTGAGGGTACAGAGAAAAAAGCTCATTTAGGAACAGCACTTACGAAGGGGGTAGGCAGCTGTATAATAGGGAGTAAACCTTCTAAGAATAAAAACAGCTGGAGCTTGTTAAGGTAATTACACAGGGGAAACTATAATGTACTGGGAACTCCTCAGAAGAATCTGATTTGTGGTGACGGGAGAGTGATAAAAGCTCATTTAGGAACGACATGAACATGCTGAGTAGGTAGCTGTTTATCAGTAAATATCTCCACTGAGATTAAGAAAGCAGTAGCTTAATAATTTAAGTACTTCCTGGTATGGTTACTGTACTGGTAACTCCCCAAAAGAATCTGGATTGTGGTGAGGGAACAGAGAAAAATCTCATTTAGGACCTGTACTTACGAAGGGGATAGGCAGCTGTATATCAGGGAGTAAACCTTCTGAGAATAAAAACAGCTGGAGCTTGTTAAGGTAATTACACAAGGGAAAGGATAATGTACTGGGAACTCCTCAGAAGAATCTGATTTGTGGTGAGGGGAGAGAGATAAAAGCTCATTTAGGAACGACATGAACATGCTGCCTAGGTAGCTGTTTATCAGTAAATATCTCCACTGAGATTAAGAAAAGCAGTAGCTTAATAAATTAAGTACTTCCTGGTATGGTTACTCTACTGGTAACTCCCCAAAAGAATCTGGATTGTGGTGAGGGAACAGAGAAAAAAGCTCATTTAGGACCTTCACTTACGAAGGGGGTAGGCAGCTGTATATCAGGGAGTAAACCTTCTGAGAATAAAAACAGCTTGAGCTTGTTAAGGAAATTACACAGGGGGAAAGGATAATGTACTGGGAACTCCTCAGAAGAATCTGATTTGTGGTGAGGGGAGAGAGATAAAAGCTCATTTAGGAACGACATAAACATGCTGCGTAGGTAGCTGTTTATCAGTAAATATCTCCACTGAGATTAAGAAAAGCAGTAGCTTAATACATTAAGTACTTCCTGGTATGGTTACTCTACTGGTAACTCCCCAAACGAATCTGGATTGTGGTGAGGGAACAGAGAAAAAAGCTCATTTAGGACCTTCACTTACGAAGGGGGTAGGCAGCTGTATATCAGGGAGTAAACCTTCTGAGAATAAAAACAGCTTGAGCTTGTTAAGGAAATTACACAGGGGAAAGGATAATGTACTGGGAACTCAGAAGAATCTGATTTGTGGTGAAGGGAGAGAGATAAAAGCTCATTTAGGAACGACATAAACATGCTGCGTAGGTAGCTGTTTATCAGTAAATATCTCCACTGAGATTAAGAAAAGCAGTAGCTTAATACATTAAGTACTTCCTGGTATGGATACTGTACTGGTAACTCCCCAAAGAATCTGGATTGTGGTGAGGGAACAGAGAAAAAAGCTCATTTAGGACCTGCACTTACGAAGGGGGTAGCAGCTGTATATCAGGGAGTAAACCTTCTGAGAATAAAAACAGCTGGAGCTTATTAAGGTAATTACACAGGGGAAAGGATAATGTACCGGGAACTCCTTAGAAGAATCTGATTCGTGGTGAGGGGAGAGAGATAAAAGCTCATTTAGGAATGAAATTAACATGCTGCGTAGGTAGCTGTTTATCAGTAAATATCTCCACTGAGATTAAGAAAAGCAGTAGCTTAATAAATTAAGTACTTCCTGGTATGGTTACTGTACTGGTAACTCCCCAAAAGAATCTGGATTGTGGTGAGGGAACAGAGAAAAAAGCTCATTTAGGACCTGCACTTACGAAGGGGGTAGGCAGCTGTATATCAGGGAGTAAACCTTCTGAGAATAAAAACAGCTGGAGCTTGTTAAGGTAATTACACAGGGGAAAGGATAATGTACCGGGAACTCCTCAGAAGAATCTGATTTGTGGTGAGGGGAGAGAGATAAAAGCTCATTTAGGAACGACATGAACATGCTGCATAGGTAGCTGTTTATCAGTAAATATCTCCACTGAGATTAAGAAAGCAGTAGCTTAATGAATTAAGTACTTCCTGGTATGGTTACTGTACTGGTAACTCCCCAAAAGAATCTGGATTGTGGTGAGGGAACAGAGAAAAAAGCTCATTTAGGACCTCCACTTAAGAAGGGGGTAGGCAGCTGTATATCAGGGAGTAAACCTTCTGAGAATAAAAACAGCTTGAGCTTGTTAAGGAAATTACACAGGGGAAAGGATAATGTACTGGGAACTCCTCAGAAGAATCTGATTTGTGGTGAGGGGAGAGAGATAAAAGCTCATTTAGGAACGACATGAACATGCTGCGTAGGTAGCTTTTGTCAGTAAATATCTCCACTGAGATTAAGAAAAGCAGTAGCTTAATAAATTAAGTACTTCCTGGCATGGTTACTGTACTGGTAACTCCGCAAAAGAATCTGGATTGTGGTGAGGGAATAGAGAAAAAAGCTCATTTAGGACCTGCACTTACGAAGGGGGTAGGCAGCTGTATAATAGGGAGTAAACCTTCTGAAATAAAAACAGCTGGAGCTTGTTAAGGTAATTACACAGGGGAAAGGATAATGTACTGGGAACTCCTCAGAAGAATCTGATTTGTGTTGAGGGGAGAGTGATAAAAGCTCATTTAGGAACGACATGAACACGCTGCATAGGTAGCTGTTTATCAGTAAATATCTCCACTGAGATTAAGAAAAGCAGTAGCTTAATAAATTAAGTACTTCCTGTCATGGTTATTGTACTGGTAACTCCGCAAAAGAATCTGGATTGTGGTGAGGGTACAGAGAAAAAAGCTCATTTAGGAACTGCACTTACGAAGGGGGTAGGCAGCTGTATAATAGGGAGTAAACCTTCTAAGAATAAAAACAGCTGGAGCTTGTTAAGGTAATTACACAGGGGAAACTATAATGTACTGGGAACTCCTCAGAAGAATCTGATTTGTGGTGACGGGAGAATGATAAAAGCTCATTTAGGAACGACATGAACATGCTGAGTAGGTAGCTGTTTATCAGTAAATATCTCCACTGAGATTAAGAAAAGCAGTAGCTTAATAAATTAAGTACTTCCTGGTATGGTTACTGTACTGGTAACTCCCCAAAAGAATCTGGATTGTGGTGAGGGAACAGAGAAAAATCTCATTTAGGACCTGTACTTACGAAGGGATAGGCAGCTGTATATCAGGGAGGTAAACCTTCTGAGAATAAAAACAGCTGGAGCTTGTTAAGGTAATTACACAGGGGAAAGGATAATGTACTGGGAACTCCTCAGAAGAATCTGATTTGTGGTGAGGGGAGAGAGATAAAAGCTCATTTAGGAACGACATGAACATGCTGCCTATGTAGCTGTTTATCAGTAAATATCTCCACTGAGAATAAGAAAAGCAGTAGGTTAATAAATTAAGTACTTCCTGGTATGGTACTCTACTGGTAACTCCCCAAAAGAATCTGGATTGTGGTGAGGGAACAGAGAAAAAAGCTCATTTAGGACCTGCACTTACGAAGGGGGGTAGGCAGCTGTATATCAGGGAGTAAACCTTCTGAGAATAAAAACAGCTTGAGCTTGTTAAGGAAATTACACAGGGGAAAGGATAATGTACTGGGAACTCCTCAGAAGAATCTGATTTGTGGTGAGGGGAGAGAGATAAAAACTCATTAAGAACGACATAAACATGCTGCGTAGGTAGCTGTTTATCAGTAAATATCTCCACTGAGATTAAGAAAAGCAGTAGCTTAATAAATTAAGTACTTCCTGGCATGGTTACTGTACTGGTAACTCGCAAAAGAATCTGGATTGTGGTGAGGGAACAGAGAAAAAAGCTCATTTAGGACCTGCACTTACGAAGGAGTAGGCAGCTGTATATCAGGGAGTAAACCTTCTGAGAAAAAAACAACTGGAGCTTGTTAAGGTAATTACACAGGGGAAAGGATAATGTACTGGGAACTCCTCAGAAGAATCTGATTTGTGGTGAGGGGAGAGAGATAAAAGCTCATTTAGGAACGACATGAACATGCTGCGTAGGTAGCTGTTTATCAGTAAATATCTCTACTGAGATTAAGAAAAGCAGTAGCTTAATAAATTAAGTACATCCTGGTCTGGTTACTGTACTGGTAACTCCCCAAAAGAATCTGGATTGTGGTGAGGGAACAGAGAAAAATCTCATTTAGGACCTGCACTTACGAAGGGGGGTAAGCAGCTGTATATCAGGGAGTAAACCATCTGAGAATAAAAACAGCTGGAGCTTGTTAAGGTAATTACACAGGGGAAAGGATAATGTACTGGGAACTCCTCAGAAGAATCTGATTTGTGGTGAGGGGAGAGAGATAAAAGCTCATTTAGAAACGACATGAACATGCTGCGTAGGTAGCTGTTTTATCAGTAAATATCTCCACTGAGATTAAGAAAAGCAGTAGCTTAATACATTAAGTACTTCCTGGTATGGTTACTGTACTGGTAACTCCCCAAAAGAATCTGGATTGTGGTGAGGGAACAGAGAAAAAAGCTCATTTAAGACCTGCACATACGAACGGGGTAGGCAGCTGTATATCAGGGAGTAAACATTCTGAGAATAAAAACAGCTGGAGCTTATTAAGGTAATTACACAGGGGAAAGGATAATGTACCGGGAACTCTTAGAAGAATCTGATTCGTGGTGAAGGGAGAGAGATAAAAGCTCATTTAGGAATGACATGAACATGCTGCGTAGGTAGCTGTTTATCAGTAAATATCTCCAGTGAGATTAGAAAAGCAGTAGCTTAATAAATTAAGTACTTCCTGTTATGGTTACTGCACTGGTAACTCCCCAAAAGAATCTGGATTGTGGTGAGGGAACAGAGAAAAAAGCTCATTTAGGACCTGCAGTTTCGAAGGGGGTAGGCAGCTGTATATCAGGGAGGTAAAGCTTCTGAGAAAAAAACAGCTGGAGCTTGTTAAGGTAATTACACAGGGGAAAAGATAATGTACCGGGAACTCCTCAGAAGAATCTGATTTGTGGTGAGGGGAGAGAGATAAAAGCTCGTTTAGGAACGACATGAACATGCTGCATAGGTAGCTGTTTATCAGTAAATATCTCCACTGAGATTAAGAAAAGCAGTAGCTTAATGAATTAAGTACTTCCTGGTATGCTTACTGTACTGGTAACTCCCCAAAAGAATCTGGATTGTGGTGAGGGAACAGAGAAAAAATCTCATTTAGGACCTGCACTTAAGAAGGGGTAGGCAGCTGTATATCAGGGAGTAAACGTTCTGAGAATAAAAACAGCTTGAGCTTGTTAAGGAAATTACACAGGGGAAAGGATAATGTACTGGGAACTCCTCAGAAGAATCTGATTTGTGTTGAGGGTCTAGAGATAAAAGCTCATTTAGGAACGACATGAACATGCTGCGTAGGTAGCTTTTGTCAGTAAATTTCTCCACTGAGATTAAGAAAAGCAGTAGCTTAATAAATTAAGTACTTCCTGGCATGGTTACTGTACTGGTAACTCCGCAAAATAATCTGGATTGTGGTGAGGGAACAGAGAAAAAAGCTCATTTAGGACCTGCACTTACGAAGGGGGTAGGCAGCTGTATAATAGGAGTAAACCTTCTGAGAATAAAAACAGCTGGAGCTTGTTAAGGTAATTACACAGGGGAAAGGATAATGTACTGGGAACTCCTCAGAAGAATCTGATTTGTGGTGAGGGGAGAGTGAGAAAAGCTCATTTAGGAACGGCATGAACTTGCTGCGTAGGTAGCTGTTTATCAGTCAATATCTCCACTGAGATTAAGAAAAGCAGTAGCTTAATAAATTAAGTACTTCCTGGTATGGTTACTGTACTGGTAACTCCCAAAAGAATCTGGATTGTGGTGAGGGAACAGAGAAAAATCTCAGTTTGGACCTGCACTTACGAAGGGGGGTAGGCAGCTGTATATCAGGGAGTAAACCTTCTGAGAATAAAAACAGCTGGAGCTTGTTAAAGTAATTACACAGGCGAAAGGATAATGTACTGGGAACTCCTCAGAAGAATCTGATTTGTGGTGAGGGGAGAGAGATAAAAGCTCATTTAGGAATGACATGAACATGCTGCGTAAGTAGCTGTTTATCAGTAAATATCTCTACTGAGATTAAGAAAAGCAGGTAGCTTAATAAATTAAGTACATCCTGGTCTGGTTACTGTACTGGTAACTCCCCAAAAGAATCTGGATTGTGGTGAGGGAACAGAGAAAAATCTCATTTAGGACCTGCACTTACGAAGGGGGTAAGCAGCTGTATATCAGGGAGTAAACCATCTGAGAATAAAAACAGCTGGAGCTTGTTAAGGTAATTACTCAGGGGAAAGGATAATGTACTGGAACTCCTCAGAAGAATCTGATTGTGTTGAGGGGAGAGAGATAAAAGCTCATTTAGAAACGACATGTACATGCTGCGTAGGTAGCTGTTTATCAGTAAATATCTCCACTGAGATTAAGAAAAGCAGTCGCTTAATACATTAAGTACTTCCTGGTATGGTTACTGTACTGGTAACTCCCCAAAAGAATCTGGATTGTGGTGAGGGAACAGAGAAAAAAAGCTCATTTAAGACCTGCACATACGAAGGGGGTAGGCAGCTGTATATCAGGGAGTAAACCTTCTGAGAATAAAAACAGCTGGAGCTTATTAAGGTAATTACACAGGGGAAAGGATAATGTACCGGGAACTCCTTAGAAGAATCTGATTCGTAGTGAAGGGAGAGAGATAAAAGCTCATTTAGGAATGACATGAACATGCTGCGTAGGTAGCTGTTTATCAGTAAATATCTCCAGTGAGATTAAGAAAAGCAGTAGCTTAATAAATTAAGTACTTCCTGTTATGGTTACTGCACTGGTAACTCCCCAAAAGAATCTGGATTGTGGTGAGGGAACAGAGAAAAAAGCTCATTTAGGACCTGCAGTTTCGAAGGGGGTAGGCAGCTGTATATCAGGGAGTAAAGCTTCTGAGAAAAAAACAGCTGGAGCTTGTGAAGGTAATTACACAGGGGAAAGGATAATGTACCGGGAACTCCTCAGAAGAATCTGATTTGTGGTGAGGGGAGAGAGATAAAAGCTCATTTAGGAACGACATGAACATGCTGCATAGGTAGCTGTTTATCAGTAAATATCTCCACTGAGATTAAGAAAAGCAGTAGCTTAATGAATTAAGTACTTCCTGGTATGGTTACTGTACTGGTAACTCCCCAAAAGAATCTGGATTGTGGTGAGGGAACAGAGAAAAAATCTCATTTAGGACCTGCACTTAAGAAGGGGGTAGGCAGCTGTATATCAGGGAGTAAACGTCTGAGAATAAAAACAGCTTGAGCTTGTTAAGGAAATACACAGGGGGAAAGGATACTGTACTGGGAACTCCTCAGAATAATCTGATTTGTGGTGAGGGTCGAGAGATAAAAGCTCATTTAGGAACGACATGAACATGCTGCGTAGGTAGCTTTTGTCAGTAAATGTCTCCACTGAGATTAAGAAAAGCAGTAGCTTAATAAATTAAGTACTTCCTGGCATGGTTACTGTACTGGTAACTCCGCAAAATAATCTGGATTGTGGTGAGGGAACAGAGAAAAAAGCTCATTTAGGAGCTTCACTTACGAAGGGGGTAGGCAGCTGTATAATAGGGAGTAAACCTTCTGAGAATAAAAACAGCTGGAGCTTGTTAAGGTAATTACACAGGGGAAAGGATAATGTACTGGGAACTCCTCAGAAGAATCTGATTTGTGGTGAGGGGAGAGTGAGAAAAGCCTCATTTAGGAACGGCATGAACTTGCTGCGTAGGTAGCTGTTTATCAGTAAATATCTCCACTGAGATTAAGAAAAGCAGTAGCTTAATAAATTAAGTACTTCCTGGTATGGTTACTATACTGGTAAATCCCCAAAAGAATCTGGATTGTGGTGAGGGAACAGAGAAAAATCTCATTTAGGACCTGCACTTACGAAGGGGGTACGCAGCTGTATATCAGGGAGTAAACCTTCTGAGAATAAAAACAGCTGGAGCTTGTTAAAGTAATTACACAGGCGAAAGGATAATGTACTGGGAACTCCTCAGAAGAATCTGATTTGTGGTGAGGGGAGAGAGATAAAAGCTCATTTAGGACGACATGAACATGCTGCGTAGGTAGCTGTTTGTCAGTAAATATCTCCACTGAGATTAAGAAAAGCAGTAGCTTAATAAATTAAGTACTTCCTGGCATGGTTACTGTACTGGTTACTCCGCAAAAGAATCTGGATGTGGTGAGGGAACAGAGAAAAAAGCTCATTTAGGACCTGCACTTACGAAGGGGGAAGGCAGCTGTATATCAGGGAGTAAACCTTCTGAGAATAAAAACAGCTGGAGCGTGTTAAGGTAATTACACAGGGGAAAGGATAATGTACTGGAACTCCTCAGAAGAATCTGATTCGTGGTGAGGGGAGAGAGATAAAAGCTCATTTAGGAACGACATGAACAT
>NW_025960182.1:0-46365 GCF_023159225.1 Perognathus longimembris pacificus
TTTCTAATGTTCCCCGCTCATCCCGCCATTGTCAGTTTCTAACGCCTCTCTTTGGCATTGTCAGTTTGTAATGCCACCTCTGTTGGCCATTGTCGGTTTCTAATGTCCCCCCCTTCGGCCATTGTGAGTTTCTAATGCCCCACCACTCCCTAGGACCGGCCTGTACCATGAGTGCTGGCCGACATGTGCCAGTCCGGCCTCCAGGTGGGCTGCATCCTCCCCGATCTTGCTGGCCTCTGGGCCCAGACCTACGCCCTGGTCACCGGCTCGAGCCCCGCTGGCCCAGTCCACTTCCTGGTCGCCTGGCTCTATGCCCGTGAAATTGGTGAGGGTGGTTTCCAGTACCCCCTGGACCACCCAGGGCAGTTTCAAGTATCCCAGAGACCACCAAGGGCAGTTTAAAGTGTCCCCAAGAACACCGAGGGCGGATTTGTGTCCTCGAGACCACCGAGAGTGGTTTCAAGTATCCCCACGAGCACTTTGGTGCATGGAGGGCAGTTTCAGGTATCCCCAAGACCACCTAGGGGCGATTTCAAGGGTTCCCCATGACCCCCAAAAGCAGCTTCAAGTTTTCCCAGGACCATCCAGGGCGGTTTTAAGTGTCCCCGAGACCGCTGAGGGCGGTTTCAAGTGTCCACACGAGCACCTTGGTGGATGGAGGGCGGTTTCCCCTGTCCCCATGAGCATCCATGGCAGTTTTGAGTGTCCCCCAAGACCCACAAGGGCAGTTTCAAGTATCCCTGGCACCACCGAGGGCAGTTTCGAGCCCCCCCACCCCACCCGGTGTCCCTCCATTCATCTGTGGCAGTTTTCAGAACACTTTGACCCCCTGTGAAACGGGAACATTGCCTGCGGCCCCCGGGGCTGGCAGGTATGGTGGGAGCCACACAGGACCTGGAGGCAGTGGAGCAAGCACGACTTCCGGTACCAGCTGGCCCTGTGCATGGGAGTACTCAGTGCAACACCCGGGAGTACTCGGTCCAGCACTGGCGGGGAGTATTTAGTCCAGCAACGTTCAGGAGGGGGTGGGGTTCCGGATTGGTGTGGGATGGGAGTACTCAGTCCAGCACCGGGGAGGGATGAGAGTACTCAGTGCAGCACCCGGGAGTACTCAGTCCAGCACCAGGGAGTACTGGTTGTAGCACCCTGGACTACTCAGTCCAGTATTGGTTGGGAGAGGTGGGTTTCAGGATTAGTGTGAAATGGGAGTACTCAGCCCAGCACTGGGGAGTACTCCACACAGCACGTGGGAGTACTAAGCACATCACCCAGAAGTACACGGTCCAGCACCCTGCCCCGCAGTCAGTGCTGACTGAGGCCTGTGCTCTGTTCTTTTAGCATGGTGGCCAGCTGGTCTCCCAGGACTCCCCGGTGAGTGCTCCTGGAACCGCCTCGTGCCTCAGTTTACCCCTGCCCCATGGCGAGTCTCCCCCCACATTGAGGTCTTGGGAGGCTCAGACAACACCTACGCCCTGCCAGGCCTCGAACCCGGGCCTCACCGGGCCTGTGCATCCGGGCCAGGGAAGCCCGCACCCTGACCTAGGGCTCCTGGAGCAACACGGTGGAGTTTGGGGAGCAGAGGGCGGTTTCAACTGTCCCCAGGGAGGTTTCAGGTGTCCCAAGGAGTAGAGATTCTGGGTGGGGGGTGGTTTCAAGTGTCCCCAGGACCATTTTGGGCCTGTGGGTGGATGGAGGGCAGTTTCAAGTGTTCCCGGGGGAAGGGGTCTGGGGCGATTCGTTTCAAGTGTCTCCAGGGTGGGCAGGGGTCTGTGGTGGGTGGTTTCAAGTGTACCCAGGGCGGTTTCAAGTGTCCCAAGGGTGTTTTTCTAGTATCCCAATGGGGAGGGGCTCTTGGGGGGTGGTTTCAAGTGTAACCAGGACCACCTTGGGCCTGTGGGTGGATGGAGGGCGGTTTCAAGTGTCCCCGGGTTGGAGTGGTTCTGTAGGGGGCGGTTTTAAGCGTCGCCAAGGCAACCCTGGGCCTGTGGGTGGATGGAGGGCGGTTTCAAGTGTCCCCAAGGGGAGGGGGTCTGGGTGAGGGTCAGTTTCAAGTGTCCCATGATGGGGGCAGTTCTTTAGGGGGGTGGTTTCAAGTGTCTCCAAGACAACCCTCGGCGTGTGCATGGATGGAGGGCGGTATCCAGTGTCCCCACGAAAATCTTGGGCCTGTGAGTGGATGTGGGGCAGTTTTTAGTGTCCCCACGGCGGTTTCAAGTGTCCCCGGGGGAATGGGGATCTGGGTGGGGGGGGTGGTTTCAAGTGTCCCCAAGACCATTCTGGGCCTGTGGGTGGATAGGTGGTGATTTCAAGTGTCCTCAGAGGCCTCACATGGGGGGGAGCCTTTGCAGGTGGAGTCGTGTGGGGAGGGCTGGGGCAAGGAGCTGAGGGTCACGTGTCCCTCCCTCCCCACTTCATGTGACCCCTCCCCCTCCCATCCCTTCCTCCCTGAGTGTGTGCACACCCACACGGTCGGAGGTTTCAAGGGTCCCCGCTGGGCCAGCCATGCTGCACCTGCTGCTTCGGCAGCACTGGGGTCGCTGGGCCTGGGCTGGGGCTGTCAGAGGTGAGCAGGAATCTGAACCCGGGGCCCCCAGGGTGGGGGGGGGAACGCAACGCATTGTGGGCCATGCGGGAGGCCGGGATTCGAGCCCACATCCACCCGTCCGTCCGTCTGCCCTGCAGGCTCCTGAGCGCCCGTGTTCCCTGTGTCAGTGACAAGTTGACTGGTGAAGATGGACAGACGGACAGACGGAGGGACAGAGGGACATGGGGGTTTGGGGGCTTGGGCGGTGACAGACAGACAGCGATGGGAATCGAGACACGGACAGACATGAAGACAGACGGACGGACAGACAGGGAGACAGGGAGATGGACGGACAGATGAACAGACAGACAGACAGACTGGGAGACAGATGGACAGACCTGGAGACAGACAAACAGGCATGGACAAGAGACAGGCAGACAGATGGACAAACAGACATGGAGACAGACAGACAGGGAGACGGACAGACAGACACACAGCAGACAGATGGACAGACAGACAGACAGGGACACAGATGAGCAGGACAGACAGACAGGTGGACAGGGAGACAGACAGACAGAACTGGAGACAGACAGATGACAAAAAGACACAGATGGACGGATGGACAGATGGACATCATGGAGACAGATAGACAAGAGAGGGAGACGGACAGACAGATGAGCACACAGTGAGACACACAGGGAGACAGACAGTCATGGACAGATGGACCTGGAGACAGACGGACAAACACACTGAGCAGATGGTCAGACAGACAGACGGAGAAACAGGGAGACAGACAGATGGACGGATGGATGGACAGATGGACAGATGAGCAGACAGGCAGACAGACCTGGAGACAGACGGACACATGGACAAATGGATGGACAGACAGACACAGAGGGAGACAGACGGACAGACAAAGAGATGGGCGGATGGACACACGGACAGCTGGACAGCCGTGCACCTCCCCCTGTCCTCCGCTGGGAGGAGGAAGAGGAGGAGGAGGAGGAGGAGGAGGAGGAGGAGCCATGGCCTGTGGTGGAGCTGAGCCTGCAGCCTGGGCCCTGATCATGGCGCCGCCCGGGTCACCCCAGCCCCCCCCCCCCGCATGCACACACGTACCCAGGGTTAGGGTACTGAGTCCTCCTGCGTGGGTGCTGGGTGCTCAGTCCTCCCCCGGCATCTCCACACAAGATGCTGGGTGCTCAGTCCCCCCTGGCGTCTCCACACAAGGTGCTGGGTGCTCAGTCTTCCTTTGTTAGTGCTGGGTGCTCAGTCCTCCCCCGGTGTCTGCATATGAGGTGCTGGGTGCTCAGTCCTCCCGTGCCTCCACACAAAGTGCTGGGTGCTCAGTCTTCTCATGTGGGTGCTGGACAGTTAGTCCTGTGTCCCACACGAGGGCCTGCGTGCTCAGTCCTCCTCCCATGAATCCACAGGAGGCGCTGGGCGCTCAGTTCTCCTCCCGTTCCTCCACACGAGGTGCTGGGTGCTCAGTCCTCCTGTGTGTGTGATAGGCGCTCAGTCCTCCTCCCGTGCCTCCGTGAGGGGTGCTGGGTGCTTGGTCACTCTCTGGGCCGCAGGGCCTGGCTCACTGTCTGTCGCTTCGGCTGCCCACAGGGGAAGGGAGAGAAGGACAGACGGGTGGACACAGAGACAGGGAGGGAGACACACAGACAGGAACAGGCACTAACACAGACAGACAGACAGATGGGGTGACACAGACTGAGACAAACAGACAGACAGACGGTTAGACCGGGTGTTGGACAGTCAGGCAGCTAGAGAGACACAGACAGATGGACAGGGAGATAGACAGACAGGGAGACAAACAGACAGACAGACAAGGAGACAGTCGGATTGACGGACAGATGGAAAGACAGACAGGGAGACGGACAAATGGACAGACAGACATAGATGGACGGATGGACAGGGAGACTGACAGACGGACAGATGGACAGACAGATGGACGAAAAGACACAGATGGAAAGACAGAGACACAGACGGACGAACAGGGAGGACAGATGGACAAATAGGGAGACAGGGAGAGAGACAGATGGACAGACAGACGGACAGACAGACAGACGGACACACAGACGGACACACAAGCAGTGTGACAGACACAGAGACAGTCGGACGGCAGACAGACGGATGGACAGACAGACGGACAGATGGACGATCAGGGAGACAGATGGACAGACAGACATGCAGCGAGAGACAGATGGACAGACAGATGGGCAGACGGACAGACAGACAAGGAGACAGACGGATGGACGGACAGACAGGGACCAATGAACGTAGACAGATGGATGGACGCACAGAGCGACAGGCGCACAGGGTCCCAGGCCTGGGGACAGACAGACGGACAGACGGATGGGCAGGGAAACCGAGGCAGACAGACAGACGGGTGGACACAGGGACAACTGAGAGAGAGACGGACAGACGGACACATGGACAGGCAAGGGGCCTAGGGGAGGGCGGGGAGGAGGGGGACTGGGGCTCGAATCACGGCCCGGCACCCAGCCACCCGGCACCCAGCTACTCAGCACCCAGCACCCATTACCCAGCCACCCAGGTTCTCAGCCCTCAGCACCCAGGTACTCAGCACCCCAACCCCCAGTACCCAGCCAGCACTCACCTACTCAGCACCCAGTACTGAGCACCCAGGTACTCAAGCCTCAGTGCCCTCAGCACCCAGCGAACCAGTACCCAGCACCCAGCCACCCACTACCCAGCTACCCAGCAACCAGCCACCCACACAGCTACCCAGCTACCAAGTACCCAGCCACCCAGCACCTAACCCCCCAGCACCCAGTACCAACACCCAGCCAATCAGCATCCAGTCCCCAGCTACTCAGCACCCAGCCACCCAGCACCCAGTACCCAGCATCCCAGCCAGCCAGTACCCAGCTACCCAGTACCCAGCACCCAGCCACCCAGCACCCAGCTACTCAGCACCCAGATGCCAGCCTTCAGCATGCAGCTACTCAGCACCTAGCCCCCATTACCCATCATGCAACTACTAAGCACCCAACCAGTACCCAGCACCCAGCGACTCAGTACCTAGCCACCCAGCACCCAGTCCCCAGCACCCAGCTATTCACCACCCAGGTACCCAGCACCAAGTACCCAGCAACCCAGCACTCAGCTACTCAGCACCCAGTATCCAGTTATTTGGACCTCAGCATCCAGCTAGTCAGCACCCAGCCACCCAGCTACTCAACCCAGTACCTAGGACCCAGCCGCCAACCACCCAGCACCCAGTACCTAGTACCTAGCCAATCAGCGTCCAGTACCCAGCTACTCAGCACCCAGCCACTCAGCTACCCAGCTACCCAGCACCTAATCCAGCACCTAGTACCCAGCCAACCAGTACCCAGCACAAGGACACAACCACTCAGCACCCATCACCCAGTACCCAGCACCCAGCCAACCAGCCCCCAGCACCCAGCTACTCAGCACCCAGACACCCAGCACCCAGTACCCAGCTACCCAGCACCCAGTACCCAGCTACTCAGCACCCAGCCACCCAGCTACCCAGCTATCCAGCACCTTATCCAGCACCTAGTACCCAGCCACCCAGCACCAGGACACAACCACTCAGCACCCATCACCCAGTACTCAGCACCCAGCCAACCAGCCCCCAGCACCCAGCTACTCAGCACCCAGACACCCAGCACCCAGTACCCAGCTACCCAGCACCCAGTACCCAGCACCCAGAACCCAGCCACCCAGCTAGCCAGCACCCAGTACCCAGCTACTGAGCACCCAGTTCCCAGAACCCTGCTACTCAGACCCCAGGCACCTAGTACCTAGCACCCAGCACCCATCTAACCAGTACCCAGCACCCAACTACTCAGACCACACCATCCAGCTACTCAACACCCAGCTAACCAAGCACCCAGTCAGCCAGCACCCAACCACCCAGCACCCAGTACCTAGCACCCAGACACCCAGTAACCAGCCCCTAGCCACCCAGCACCCAGTACCCAGCACCCAGCACCCAGCTACCTAGTATTTAGCACTCAGCACCCAGAACCCCCAGCTTGCAAATTGCACACCCGTGTATCATTTTACCCTGTTTTGACTCCACTGCCTCTGTCCCGCCTGTCCGCTCTGCCCCACCCAGCCCCCCATCCATCGCCCGTCCTGCCCTGGCCTGAGCCTTCCAGTGCCCCAAGCAGAAACAACAGGAAACCGCCAGGGTGGGGCGGGGCTGGCCAAGGAAAGCAAAGATTTATAATTTCAACTTCACATCTGAGTAGTTCATTAAGAATGGGTAGCCATTTGACAGGCAGATACCAATGGGGAAGATTCCAGGAAGAAGAGACAGAGACAGGAACACAGGAAGAGAACAACTCTCTAGAAACCAGGAATTCCTGCTGCTGAATGCCATAAACATTGTGAAAATTAAAAAGAAGCTGGGGTCAATTTGGGCTCCTTCCATAAGGCAGTGGAGAAGAGGTATTTAAGCATAAGACATACATTTTAGAAGTGTCCCAATGTACAGGGTGCTGGTGGCTCATGCCTGTCTGTCATCCTAGCTACTCAGAAGGCTGACCTTTGAGGATCATGGTTGAATGCCAGTGAAGACAAGAATGTCTGTTAAAGAGTCTCATCTCCAATTAACTACAAAAAAAACAAAAACAAAAACCTGGAAGAGGCACTGTGGCTCAAAGAGACAGAGGACTAGCCTTGAAAGGAAAGGAAGAAGGGCTGGGAATATGGCCTAGTGGTAGAGTGCTTGCCTTGTATACATGAAGCCATGGGTTCAATTCCTCACCACCACATATAGCAAAAAGCAAGAAGTGGAGCAATGGCTCAAGTGGTAGTGTACTAGCCTTGAGCAAAACAAAAACAAAAGCCTGGGACAGTGCTCAGGACCTGCGTCCAGGACTGGCAATGAAGGAAGGAAGGAAGGAAGGAAGGAAGGAAGGAAGGAAGGAAGGAAGGAAGGAAGGAAGGAAGGAAGGAAGGAAGGAAGGAAGGAAGGAAGGGAGAAAAGAAAGAGAGGAAGAAAGAAAGAGAGAAAGGAAGATAGTGAGTGAACTCAGGGTCAGCACCTGCGTTCATGCCCCACAAACAATAACAACAACAAAGAATCCACAAAATGCTAGTTTTCCAATAAAAGATTAAAAATTTGTTAGAAATATGTTGCTAACTTATTAAAAAAAGACCCTAACACTTCAATTTTTAATTTAGCTCAAATGAGCAAAGCATCAGGCAGAACTTCATATGGTCCTATTTAAAAGGATCACATTGGCACTGAACTACATTGAGCTCCTACATCATCATCAGTATAGGGAAAATGAGTCTAACCTTACATTTCTTGTTTTTCAGAAATGGAAAATGCTGAACTCTCATATAATTATTACTTCTAAATAGGCATAATTAGTTGGTTGAGAGCAATCATGATAGACCTAGTAGTTTTCAATGTTATCAAAAGTTCTAAAGGCCATCTTTGATCAGGAATCTTATTTTAGAATAATCCTCACAGCTACCATGTGCCAGCAAAAAACTCAGCCTTATAATTAGAAAGACACCATCACCTCCACTTGGAGTAGCCAGCAGCCTCTCAATGTGTTTTCCTTTTTTTAAAAAAAAATATATATATATAATTACTTATTTATTGTCAAAGTGATATACAGAGGGGTCACAGATCCATACATTAAGCCATGTTTTCTTATACGCAAATTATGATTTCAATACATACCCGATCTAATATTCAGGATGTTTTAGGAATGAAATGAGATAATTAATGTAAGATCAATTACCAACAATTTTTAGAAAGCCGAGCTGTATGAAAGCTCACACCTCATTGTTGGATCCTCAGAATTCATAGCATCTAGGACCATGCAACTCATTGTGTTTTACATCACACTTCTTCATATACATATGGGACCATCATATTATATTTCATTGCCCTTTCAAGGGTTCTACTCATTTATTTTTTTAAAGAAAATCTCAATACCAAAATGTGCACTCTAGTTCTCTAATTCTCTAAGAATAATGTAGTTTGCTGCATACAAACTACTGTCATTATGTATTTCTAAGCCATGTACATTGAACATAACAAAATGTGTTAAAATTAAAACACATGATTTAGCCAGGCACCTGGGGCTCATACCGGTAAACCTGGATACTCAGCAAGCTGAGATGCAGAGGGTCAGGGTTCAAAGCCAGCCCATTCAGTAAAGTCCAAAAGACTCCATCTCCAATTAACCAGTGAAATGCTGGGCTACATGTGTAAGTGGCAGAATACCAGCTGAGTGGGCATACATGCCAGGATGAAGCCTTGAATTCAAACCTTGTTAGTACAGGTGGTGGGAGAGGAGAGGAGAGAAAAGGGGAGGACAGGGGAGAGGAGTGGAGGGGAGGAGAGGGGAAGGGAGGGAGGACAGGAGAGGAGAGGAGAGGAGAGAGAGCACAATACATGGTTTAATAAGATTCTAATAGTTCAATACCTATTTTTGTAGCTTTAGACTGGTTTACAGAAGGAAAAGATATTTCACAAGTGAATGAACAATTATGGAAAGCAAATTGCTGTCTTCCACATAATAAACACATAAACAATCTTCCAAGTAATGTTTTACATCTACATAACTGATTAACTAGAAAATATGCCAAAATACTTGAATTAGGAAAAGCAGTTCATCACTTAAAATATTGTAATTTATCTTTACAATCAGTTTGTAAAAACAACAACAACAAAAACAAAAAAGTAGCTGCTAAGTGCCAGTGGCTCTCACCTGTAATCCCTAACTTCTCAGAAGCTTACGAGCTGAGACTCACAGCTCAAATCCATCCAGGCAGGAAAGTCTATGAGACTCATCTCCAAATAACTACCAAAAAGAGCTGGAAGTGGACCTGTGGTTCAAATGATAGTCTGCTAGCCTTCAGCACAAGAACAGCACCCAAGCCCTGAGTTCAAGCCTCAGGACTGGCATAATGAACAATCATAAATACACCCAACATATTCGACTAGCAATGTGGCTTAGCGGCAGGGTGCTCACCTAGCATGCATGAAGCCCTGGGTTCCATTCCTCCCCACCACATAAACAGAAAAAGTTGTAAGTAGTGCTGTGTGTGTGTGTGTGTGTGTGTGTGAATAAAAGCAGCTCAGGGACAGTGCTCAAGCCCTGAGTTCAAGCCTCAGAACTGGCAAAATAAAAACAACATTAAATTAAGTATATAACCCTCCTGGTAATACTAATGAGAAATCATTAGTCCAAGGCCCAGGACTGGCCAAAAAAAAAAAAAAGAACCTAAATGCTTACATACAGTACTTAGAAATTTTCTAAGCACTATCTGCTGTGTATCTGTTTTCTAATACAGTACAGTAATATGGTAATACTATCATGACATTATAGCTGATTAATATACTCTATGAAGTTTTTAGTAAGTGCCACCACAGTAACAGCAGCTAACTGAGTATTACCACAAGTAATTGAGACCATGAGTGACAGGTGGTTGAAATTCTCTTTGTGTTTAAAAAACAAAATGAGTTTTCACACAAAAGGAGAAGGGACGGACACACGGGAGGGGCCCAGAGAAGGTGATATCTACCAACTTTTTCGAAGTGACTATGTAAGGAATTAAAAACATAGTCCTCTACTTTGAGAATTGTACTCAAGTCCAAAGTCCCTTCTGGTGGCCACCCATCTTGAAAGTGAGCCACTAAGAAGAGCAGAGAGTCACCCACTTTCGTTTCTTGATCTCTACACTATTATTGAGAGTAACTTCCTTCCAGTGGGCTAAAGTCAAGTCCACGGGAGTGGAAGGGGACGTTGCCCATGCCTATCAGTCTCCTCAGTTGTGCAGTCCACAAAATAACAAGAGGTAAAACAATTCCAATAAAACAGAAGAAACAATACACACAGGCCTGATATTTAAAAGACTTACAAAATGGAGATCTCCTAAGCTGATCCGCTGGCTCCTGTGAAGAAGCAAAGTAGCAGACCCAAGATCAAGGTGGGCAGGTTGAGCCTCCGTTAGGAGGCCCTCCTGTCAGTTCCTGCCAAAAAGCGAACTGACTTGCACCATACAAGAAAGGCGAGGTTGGACGATCACGATGGGCACCCCACCACCTTGGGACCAAGAGAAGGAAGAAGAGGCAAGGGATTCTGGCACACAGGCCTGCCCCGCTCTCTGCTTGCAGCTCCATGCTTCTTGGTGTAGACCTGAGCGGTAATGAATGCGTTCCCAGGTTGGGGCACTACTGGGGGCCTAATCCTGTGGTCCTGTTGCATTCCCATTTCTCCCTTGATTTCTTTCCCCCCAAAGTTTGTTGCTACCCAGGTCACCCAAGCTGCATGGTTGAGGGAACGGGATACTGGTGAGGACAGCCGCGGGAGGCACAAGTGCCAATGGACTGGCCAGTAAGCAGCGCTGGGCTCCTTACCACGCCCACCACAAGAATATCACCCTTGACTTGAGCAAGTAGGACAGTCCCCGGAAAACCCTTTAGCACCTTCCAAGCCACTGTGTACTGGGTGCGCTCGCATGTGCATATGTATGCCCGTGCTTGCTTACATGCGTGTGTGTTTGTTCCTGATGCTGTACATGGGTGTGCTTACTAAACCAAAGTCTGTGTATGTGTAAATAGGTATGTGGATGTAGATCCAGGAGGACCCGGCACAGTGTGTTATGAGTGAGCATGTGGAGGTGGCGGGAAGGGAGAAAGAGAAAGAGAGAGAGAGAGTCATCTCGCCTATGAGGAATTCTTTGTTCATGTGCGGTTGTATGAGTGTGTCATGTATGAGGTTGGACATAGGGAGTTCCAATTGTGTGCATGTTTACTTGCTTATTTGAAGTTCCCAGACACCAATCATTTGGCAAAGTCTCCCCTTTTGTGCTGTCCTCAGCACAAAGGTCTCCGGACTTGAGACCCGGGATACCTAGCTGCCTTTGCTCTTGGAGATCTGCATGACAGTGACAATGACGCCTATGAATACTGTTGCTGGGTGCTAGTGTGCCATGGTCGAGGCAGGGAAGGGTCAGATATGACTTTCCCTAGTGTCTTAGCAGAGCTTCCTGCAGGAGCCTTAAACATATGGCTGTGAGCCACGGGCACCAGGATTGCCAGCTCCTGCCTCTAGCCAGTATAATCCTTGGCTGCTCAATAGCAGGAAGTAGCAGGCAGGGATCTGGGCCAGAGAGGCCAAGGCAAGCGGGAAGACAAGAGTTAAGCAGACACTATCGCAGAAAGGAGATGCCCAGATTCGCTGACCTGCTAATCTTGTATCTCCCTTATGCTCTGAGCAAGAGAGATGAGGTTGATTGTGAGAGAGGTAGCGGATCCATACACAAGCCACTTCCAGGACTGGCAAGGGCAGAGGCGGTGGGGAGCT
Source organism: Perognathus longimembris pacificus (assembly GCF_023159225.1). NCBI lineage: Eukaryota > Metazoa > Chordata > Mammalia > Rodentia > Heteromyidae > Perognathus > Perognathus longimembris. The sequence goes on from NW_025960182.1 coordinate 11,866, forward strand.
GTGTCACACGGGTTCAACCAGGATGTGGGAAGATGGAGCAGGAGGGGAGGTGGAAAGTGTATTTGCCTAGGACCCTGGCCCAAGCCGTTCCCAGCAGAATGGCCAGGGGAGGGATGTGCGGCTCTACACATCCTGTGCATCCCCGAAGGCCTGTGAGAACTAGTGAGAAGTTACAGCAAACCCCCAAGGGGCCCTGTGTCCTTTTTGCTATGGCAACTCCAGTTGGAACACTGGCTCAAGTCAGCAGGAGGCGCCTAGTACCTGGCCATGTCACAGAGCTCCAAACCATATGGGCACTGCCCAGAGGCTTCCCAGCACCCCAGGTGCAAATGCACTGTTAGTGAGGCACCAGGAGGCCCTGCTGGCCTGTGAGCACCAACTGCCTACCTCTAAGCAGCCTCACTACCCCTCCCTTAAGGCTGTTCCTGTTGGAATGCAAATGAAAGCACACATCAACAAAGTGGGCAAGGAATGGAGAAACAAAACATCGGCCACCCCCTGGAGGCTTTTCTGCATAGTGGGTCGCATATGTACAGTCCTTCCTGCTCAGAAAAACACAGGGCTGCTGCCTAGCAAGCCAGGCAAGGTCTTCAGGTGGTCTTGGCCAAGGGGGCAGAGGCCATTTCCAGACCAATCGGATGTCAGTCATAAAACCAGAAGGCAGGAAAGGAGTGCCGCTTCCCTCCTACCTTTGTCACAAACCTCCTGTGCACAGAAAAGGAGCAGAGGGGCTTGGGCACAGAGCAGGCAGACAACAGATTAGATAAATGGGGATTGGTGTTCACCAGAGGACTGAGAGATCCCAGGTGTGCAGAGGGTGAGAGCAGAGGGAGATTTGGAGAAGATAAGAAGGGCTAGGCCAGGGTGAGGCAGTTGTAATTTCCCCAGAAGAAGTGAACAGGTACATGGGGAGGTGTGCAGCCTGTGAACCTCAAGAGGAGGAGGGGGGAAATTGGGAAGCAGAGGCAGAGGCAAAGAGGCAGTGATGCAGAGGCATGTGTGAGTTGAAAGCAGTCCAGAGCAGCAAGGCAGGGACAGGAGGGCTAGGAGAGAGAACTCAGAGGGAGTTATCAGCAAAGGAGGTATGTGTGCAGGGGACAAGCCTCAGGAACTCAGCTGCAGATGGCAGGTGGTGGCTAGGAAGGCCAGGTTGGGCGCCCCACCACCCTGGGACCAAGTAGAAGGGAGAAGAGGCAAGGGATTCTGGGGCACAGGCCTGCCCCATTCTCTGCGTGCAGCGCTGTGCTATAGGGTGTAGACCTGAGGGGTAACGAATGCCATCCTTGGTTGGGGCACTACTGGGGCGTAATCATGTGGTCCTGTTACATTGACATTTCTGCCTTGATTGCTTTCCCGAAGAGTTTGTTGCTACCCAGGTCTCCGAAGCTGCATGGTTCAGGGAATGGGAGACTGGTGAGGACAGCAGGGGGAGGCCCAAGTGCCAATGGACTGTCCAGTAAGCAGCGCTGGGCTCCTTAGCCACGCCCACCACAAGAACAACACCCTGGACTTGAGCAAGTAGGACACAGTCCTCGAAAACCCCTTAGCACCTTCCAAGCCACTGTGTACTTGGTGCGCTCACGTGTGCGTGTGTGTGCCCCTGCTTGCCTACATGCGTGTGTTCCTGATGCTGTACAAGAGTGTGCTTCCTAAGCCTAAGTCTGCATATGTGCAAATAGGTATGTGGATGTAGATCCAGGAGGACCCGGCACAATGTGTTATAGTGAGCATGTGGGGGTGGCGGGGAGGAAGAGAGAGAGAGAGAGAAAGTCGGCTCGCCTGTGAGGAAGTTTTTGTTCATGGGCGGTTGAAGGAGTGTGTCAGGTATGAGGTTGGACAGAGGGAGTTCAAAGTGTTTACACGTTACTTGTTTTTTGAAGTTCCCGGAAACCAATTATATGGCAAAGGCTCCCCTCTTGTGCTGTCCGCTACACAAAGGTCTCCGTACTTGATGCCAAGCTGCCTCTGCTCTTGGAGATCTGCATGACAGTGATGATGCTGCCTATGAATATCATTGCTGGGTGCTAGTGTGCCTTGGTCACGGCAGGGAAGGGTCAGATATCCCTTTCCCTGGTGTCTTAGCAGAGCTTCCTGAAGGAGCCTAAAACATATGGCTGTGAGCCACGGGCACCAGGATTGCCAGCTCCTGCCAATAGCCAGTATAATCCTTGGCTGCCCAATAGCAGGAAGTAGCAGGCAGTGATCTGGGCGAGAGAGGCCAAAGCAAGAGGGCAGACAAGAGGTAAGTGGAAACCTGCCCAGGGAGGAAATGCCCGGATCCGCTGACCTGTTTTTCTTGTATCTCCCTTGTGCTGGCAGGAAGACAGATGACATGGAGGGCGAGAGAGGTGGCAGATCCAGACACTGGCCGCTTCCAAGTCTGGCAAGTGCTGAGGCGGTGGGCAAGCTGTCCCACACGGGTTCAGCCAGGATGTGGGAGGATGGAGCAGGAGGGGAGGTGGAAATTGTATTTACCTAGAAACATGGCCCAAGCCAGCCCCAGCAGAATGGCCATGGGAGGGATTTGCGGCTCCAGAGGTCCTGTGAACATCAACTATGACACTGTAACACAAGGGCTGGAGGAAGACTGACAGGATGACTTGCATTGTGCAGGTGTTTCTACCAGAAGAAAGAAGGCATTGTAGCAGGCAGGGTCAAGGCTAAGGCTACAGAATGAAAGTCATGTTTTCTGGCCCATGGGGAACTGAAGTATGCAAACGCTGGGCTGACAGCTACCATTTTATAACAGATGATCTGCTAATTGCATTTTATTAAATACTAAAAAAAGTTGGATGAGTAAAAGCATAAATAATACTCGAAATGAGTACTAACTATGATAAGGGCATCCAAAGTCACAGGAAAACTTTCTTTAAGCACAAAAATGGATTCCACGACAGCATTTATTTCAAAATTTCTGTCTTCTCAGAATTAATGTTTTAAACAATGATTCGTATAACTATCAATATTCCAATGGTCTTCAAGTTAATGCATACAAACATCAAATTTTGTAAGGTTTACAAAGATATGAAATCCAAATTATAAGGTGATATAACTGTGGTAGATATGGAGAACTGCAATTTCTAGCAATAAGCAAATAAAGTAAAGGTAAACTCTGGAGACTAAGTTGTTTTTATTACATAAGGAGTTTTTGACTAGTAAATACCCAATCAATGTAAGAAGAAAAGGTATTCTCATCAGTGATAGTTGAATACTATCCTATCTCAAAACATTCTGGCTTTCTCTGAAATGGTTTTGAGAGGAGTCACTGTTTGGATTTTCCTTCTAAGTGTATAATGATTTAGCTCTAATGATACAAATGACTTAAATTAACATAATTCTGAGTGCATACTTGACTAACAAATCTTAAGATTTTAGATATATTTTAGGATTAAAGTGATTCCCAATTCAATGTTTCTATCGGACTGAAACTACCGTGCTATCTCCTCATTTCTTCTGAGTAGACACTATTAAACTTCTCCATGAGTTTACATATTTTTTACAAACTTATTAAATCATCAGGGACTCTGTCTTATGGTGTAGGAAGGACAGAAACACAAAACCAAAATGAAGCCAAACCTTCAAGAAGTTGACACAAAAAGTACACAAAAGTCAGCCCTGGAAATAAGGGCAGAATAAGGGAAATAAGGGCTATCATTAGAAAGTAACCTAAAGGTTCAGGGGAAGAAGAAATTAATTTTGGACAGGAAGACCAGTATCTGAACTGGCCTCCAAGAGGCCTGAAGTTAGAAGGCTGTTTGCGTGTTCCATACTAGCGGGAACAAATCACAGAGGGGAAAACAAGAAAAGAACAGAGGGAAATCTGGGAATATGGAAAGGAGCTCTATTGTGAAAGGCTTTTAGTATCAGACCAGGAAGGACTAAAGGAAAAGCAGTCAATTCAGGTTTTTAAGAAGAAAAAAAATGCAATCAAAACCAGCTCAAAAGTAAGAGTTCTCCTCACTGTTCCTCAATAATCAGCTCTTGTCTGTTGAAAACAAAAAGTAGTGTGCCTATGGTCCATACCTGTAATGAACCTACTCAGAATGCTGAGATCTGCAGATCACAATTTGAAGCCAGCCTGGGCAGAAAAGCCCATGAGACTCACGTCTAATTAATCATCAGAAAGCAAAAGGGGAGCTGGGGCTCCAATGGCACAGCGCTGGACTTGAACAAAAATGCTCAGCTATAGTGCCCAGGCCCTAGTTCAAACCTCAAGAGCACACACACACACACACACATTCACACACACACACACTCACACACACACACACACACACCAGCTCAGAGATTACTAGACATAATAGCCTAAAAGTTGTCATTTGAGCCTAAATAAAGCTATATACAATGCTGATTGGGAATAACTACAAGGCCTTTAGAAGTAACAAATGCCATTTTTAAGAAAATGGAAGGACTTGGAAAAAATTATACTAAATGAAGTGAGACAGACCCAAAGAAACATGAACACTATGGTCTCCCTTATTGGGAATAATTAGTACAGGTTTAGGCAAGTTATAGCAGAGCATCACAAGGCCCAATTGCTATACCCTTATGAACACATAAGATGATGCTAAGTGAAATGAACTCCATGTTATGGAGACAATTATTATATCACAGTTGTAACTACTTTCAATGACCCATGTGTATCTGTAGCTTCTACTATTGATGATGTTCTTGTATCACCTTCCTGTGGTTGTACCTACACTATCTCTGTAATTTATTTGAGTATATTGGAAACCGTGTATACTGGTATTGGAACTAGGAAATTGAAAGGGAATACCAAAATTGAGAGACACAGGGTAAAAAAAGACAAACAAATACAAAAGCAATACGTGCAAAAATGTTTGTTGTAAGTGAACTGAACAACTCAGGGGGGGAAAGGGTAAGGGGGAGAGTGGAGTGGGGTTTGAGGAACAAGGTAACAAACAGTACAACAAATGTATCCAATGCCTAATGTATGAAACTGTAACCTCTACATCAGTTTAATAATAAAAATTTGAAAAAAAAGAAAAAAAGAAAGGAATTACGTCACAAGGATAGTAAAAAAATATAAGTAACAAATGTAAGACTTATAGAAAAGCATGAACTGGATGACAGCAAGACAGAAAATAAAACAGTAGGCGGCTATCAGGAGGAATAGAATGAGCCAATAGATTCAGTCTTGGAGGTACGATGTAGAAGGTGACACTAACACATTTTATTTGGGATGACCACCCTGTAACTACAACTCAAAACCCCAGAGGTGAAAGTCAACACAGAAGTTTCTTCCAAACAGAGGACAACGTCAATATCAAGACATTAAAAAAAGAGAGAGAAAGAGAGAGAAAGATCCAGTAAAATTCATGGGGGCTGTTCTTGCCAGCCCAAGGAAGAAAGGATTCTGAGGGGAAGAGACCAGCGAAAAAGAAGACAATCAAGAAAAATGTCATAAAAGAGAATGTAAGTTTGAGCAAGGAAGAACACTCAGAGAGACAAATGCTAGAGAGAGGGGAAACACCTGAGAAAGCACTTACGGTCTTCCTGTCAAAATCATCTTCCCCTTTCACACATCCTACAGAATTGTTAAAACGATGACTGGTCTAGTCCTTGGCTAAGGTAGTTTGAAGTTTTTTAACCTATACCAACCTTGGTCTATTGATGACATGGGTCATGAATATCTGGGTCCTACGTGAAGGTTAAAATCTCATTGCTACCCAGGCTGTAAGCATGTAATCTATAATGGCACTGGACTCGGCTCTCCACTCCACTTCCCTCCATGGATACAGCACTTCAGAACTATTTGACACAAATTACCTATCTTCAGAACTGGCTTGAGACTAAGCTTCCATCCATCTCTACCCGTTTAATACAATCAAGCCAAACCACTGCACGAATTGCCTCCCAGCAGCCCCTCCTCTCCTTTCATTCCCTGCACGTGATCATCTGTTGGTCAGACATCAATCCTACTCTCTGGTGAACAGCTGACTCTGTTAGGGGTCGGTAGAAGGACCACCCAGCAGCTGCACCATGTTTTAGAGACAAAGCATGGTGGCCAATGTTTATGAGAATTGGAATACGGGGAAGCAAAGCAGTTAAAGCCCTTGGTAAGTGAAGAAACATTGTGCAAGTTAGCTCTTGGGAAAATGTTCTCCAGTGACTTCTCTGACATCATTCACAAGGCAGACAAGCAGGCAGTAACAGTCAACTTGCAGATTATGCACTTAATCCTCATACATTTATTTTTATTTTTTTATTTTTTTTTGGCCAGTCCTGGGCCTTGGACTCAGGGCCTGAGCACTGTCCCTGGCTTCTTCCCGCTCAAGGCTAGCACTCTGCCACTTGAGCCACAGCACCGCATCTGGCCGTTTTCTGCATATGTGGTGCTGGGGAATCGAACCTAGGGCCTTGTGTATCCGAGGCAGGCACTCATGCCACTAGGCTATAGCCCCAGCCCCCCTCATGCATTTATTGACACTCTACTTGGTGCGAGACATTGTGTAAAGACTAGATCATTTACCCACTTTAATTCATAGGCATGACTGAAACCCTCAAAGACTCTCTTGTTCAAATCTAGTTTGGCTTTAAGATCAGAGATCAAATGTCAGCACCTCCAGACAGATATCCATGAACCTTTCTCAGGCAACAGTAACAACTCTTTTCTCCCAAGTCTCATAGAATGCTGTTCATGGACTTCTTTTATGAAACACAATGATCCTCATACATGGTAATTCTTTACATGTGCTCTCTCCTAATAAACTTTCTCTCTATATATGCACATATACATATGTGTCTATATATATGTGTGTATACATATGTGTATATATATGTATATATACATACGTATATATGCATATATATAACTGAAATCCAAGATTCATGTCGTGATAATACCCCATTATCTTCCCACATCCCAAAGCATAATGCATCTCCTTTGATAATGAGTGCGTTCATGAGCTAGACTTTGTCCACCAAAGGCTCGATACATATTAGAGGTTTGATTATATAAAGGCAATAATCTTATTCTCTGCAATTAAAAGTCAATCTTAACATCTAAAAATAGGGAAAATAAAACTGTAAATAAGTGCAACATAGCAAATTATCCTAATTCCAATGCTAACACTTTATGTGGTACAATTTGATCAAGATGAGATTCAACTTCACCTTTCATCTTTCTATCTAATAGAGTTTTCTAAAAAGAAACAAATACATTAAATTACAAAAATTTATAACTTAAGTGTTTCAAGTGAACTGTTTTGAAATACTTTAGTATATGAATTATTCTTAAATCTTACGGGTTCATTAAAATGGCTCCAATGAGTATCCGATTCTCATCTATCAACAAAGTTATTTGTGAGCAAGGAAACTGGGTTACTGTGTGTTTTTGATAGTTTGGAATAGCTAAAATTCACATACCTTTCTAATTTACCATCATTTGGTTCAAATGGTCTAATTTACCAAAAGAAAATCTTGATTCTTTTTGAGAAAATACTGAGGCTACATGGGCTAAATAAATAGGAAAAAGGACCCTAAGCCTTTTTGATTTCAGGAGATGAGTATCTAGTAAGAAGAGTAATGGGTTAGTGTTTAGAATTCTAGGTCCATGCTTAGATGAATGAGCTCTTTGTTGTCAGTAAGTAGTTGGCTTTGTCATTTTTTTTTTTTGGTGCCAGTTTTGGGACTTGAACCCAGGATTCTGGGTGCTGCCCCTGAGCTTTTATGCTCAAGGCTACTATTCTACCATTTGAGCCAGAGCTCAGCTTCTGGCTTCTTAGTGGTTAATTGCAGATAAGGGTCTCACAGACTTTCCTGCCCACACTGACTTTGATCCACAATACTCAGATCTTAGCCTCCAGAGCAGCTAAGAATATGGGCACCTAGGTGTCTAGTACCCGGTTACTGGTTGGTTCTCTTGCCTTTAAACTAGATATGAGAACTTTAAAAGCTTGAAAATTGAAATTAAGTCAGAAGTAAGGAAATGGAAAAACCTTCCATGCTCCTGGATTGGGAGGATTAATATAATCAAAATGGCAATATTGCCAAAGGCTATCTACAAATTCAATGCAATACCCATTAATATCCCACCACCATTTTTTAATGAAATAGAGGAAGCAATCCAGAAATTCAAATGGAACAATAAAAGACCTAGAATAGCAAAAACAATCCTAGGCAGAAAGAACAGTGCTGGAGGAATAACAATACCCAACTTCAAGCTGTATTATAAAGCTATAGTAATAAAAACAGCTTGGTATGGGCACCAGAACAGGCCTGAAGACCAATGGAACAGAATTGAAGACCCAGAAATGAACCCACAGAACTATGCCTACTTAATCTTTGATAAAGGAGCTAAAACAATAGTATGGAAGAAAGATATCCTCTTTAACAAGTGGTGCTGGCAAAACTGGCTCAACACATGCAACAAACTGAAACTAGATCCTTATATGTCACCCGGCACCCAAATCAATTCCAAATGGATTAAAGACTTCGAAATCATAACAGACACCCTGAAAACACTAAAGGAAGGAGTAGGAGAAATACTTGGGCTCCTTGGCACGGGACGGAACTTCCTTAACAAAGACCCAGAAACGCTACAAATCAAAGAAAGGTTGGACAAATGGGACTGCATCAAACTGCAGAGCTTCTGCACGGCAAGTGACATAGCTCGCAAGATAAACAGAAAGCCCACAGACTGGGAGAAGATCTTTACTGGACATTCAACAGACAAAGGCCTCATATCTAAAATATATGCAGAACTAAAAAATTACCTTCTTTCAAAACAAAACCGCAAAGAACCAATAGCCCCCTCATCAAGTGGGCTAAAGACTTACAAAGAGACTTCTCTGATGAGGAAATGAGAATGGCCAAGAGACATATGAAAAAATGCCCTACATCACTGGCCATGAAAGAAATGCATATCAAAACAACACTGAGATTCCATCTCACCCAGTAAGAATGTCCCATATAAAGAAAACTAACAATAACAATTGCTGGAGGGGATGTGGCCAAAAGGGAACCCTAATCCATTGTTGGTGGGAATGTAAACTGGTTCAGACACTCTGGCAAGCAGTATGGAGATTCCTCAGAAGGCTAAATATAGAACTCCCCTATGACCCAGCAGCCCCACTTTTGGGTATCTATCCAAAAGACCACAAACAAAATCACAGTAATGCCACCAGCACAATAATGTTCATCGCAGCACAATTTGTCATAGCACGAATCTGGAGCCAAGCCAGATGCCCCTCAGTAGACGAATGAATCAGGAAAATATGGTACATATATACAATGGAATTTTATATTTCTATCTGAAAGAATGCCATTGTCCCATTTGTAAGGAAATGGAAGGTCTTGGAAAAAATTATACTAAGTGAAGTGAGCCAGACCCAAAGAAACATGGACTCTATGGTCTCCCTTATTGGGAATAATTAGTACAGGTTTAGTCCTGTCATAGCAGAGCATCACAAGGCTCAATAGCTATACCCTTATGAACACATAGATGATGCTAAGTGAAATGAACTCCATGTTATGGAAACAATTGTTATATCACAGTTGTAACTACTTTCAATATCCCATATGTATCTGTAGATTCTATTATTGATGATGTTCTTGTATCACCTTCCTGTGGTTTTACCTACACTATCTCTGTAATCTTATCTGAGTATATTGGAAACCGTGTATACTGGTATTGGAACTAGGAAATTGAAAGGGAATACCAAAATTGAAAGACGCAGGGTAAAAAAAGACAAACAAATACAAAAGTAATACTTGCCAAAATGTTTGGTGTAAGTGAACTGAACACCTCAGGGGGCGAAAGGGAAAGGGGGAGGCGGGAGGGGGGAATGAGGGACGAGGTAACAAACAGTACAACAAATGTATCCAATGCCTAATGTATGAAACTGTAACCTCTCTGTACATCAGTTTGATAATAAAAATTGAAAAAAAAATAAAATTAGATATCTCTCAAAAGGTTTTTAATGAGATGCCATCAGTATGACACAGTCAGAATAAGGTTGAATTAAGTATCTCAGTACCTGTGGCCAACTTAAATTGACACATAAACCAATTAACTACCACAAATCTGCTCATATTTATCAATATACATCATCTTACATTATACCCAATCTCTCAATACTGACAGTGACAAGCATCCTTGTATCATAATTCATACATATATAACCAGACAAACTAGCCTTTCTCCAGAAGGAACACACCAGTACATGGGCAATGTTTATACTTCACAAGATCCAATCATTTAAGTGCAATAATAGGATGTACCAGGCAAGGCACTGGTGGCTCCCACTTGTAATCCTAACTATTCAGGAGGCTGAGATCTGAAGATCAAAGTTTAAAGTCAGCCCAGGAAGAAAAATCCATTGAGATGCTCATCTCCAATTAATCACTGGAAATCCACAAGTGGAGCTCAAAGTGGTAGAGTGCTAGTCTTAAGGAGAAAAGCTCAGGGGCAGGCTCTCAGGCTGAGTTCAAGCCACATGACCAACCGAATTAAAAAAAAAAAAAGCAAGTGATGTCAAATTAACAACACTTAACACTACGATACCTCTTAGGTTACATAACAAGCAACTTAAGGAGAACACTGGGCTTAGTATATTTACATATGTGCACATAAAACTCCTAAATGCACAAATACAATCATAAGTAAATAAAGAAGACATAGTCCTGACAATTATTTTACAGTTGCCCATGTGGTCACCTGTGGTTACTTATAATTACTTTCTCTCTCTACTTATTCTGTTTTCCCTTTGTCTCACCAAGCTACTTATGGTTTTATACTGGGCCAGGTAAGACAAACCTTCATTCTTAAAGGGTCTGTACAACTGATAGTCCATTAGATATGGTAACTGTAATAGTTTTCCATCGGGGTGGGAATGTGACTTAGTGGTAGAGTGTTGCCTAGCATGCATGAAACCCTGGGTTCGATTCCTCAGCACCACATATATAGAAAAAGCCAGAAGTGTCTCTGTGGCTCAAGTGGCAGAGTGCTAGCCTTGAGCAAAAAGAAGCCAGGGACAGTGCTCAGGCCCTGAGTCCAAGCCCTAGGACGGGCAAAAAAAAAAAAAATAGTTTTCCATCGACCCTAATCACAGAACACGTTAATACCAAAAGGCACCTTCGGGGATCTTCTAGGACCCAGACACTAGGAAGTAGCTATCCGATACCCCCTGATTGCAAACAGATCCATCACCCCAGCCAGCACAGTAGCTTCCTTCTTTGCTTGTCCATTCAGAGGCATGAGAAAGCCACAGCGTCCAGGGAGCAGAATTCACTTCCAGTTCAATGGAACCATTGTGTCTCCTGATTGAAACATTCCTTCCTTTAGGACAAAGGCCTCTAGGTCAGCACAAAGTAAGATCATAGGAACAGGAAACAAAAATTTTGTTAATGGGTCACTAAGAGTAATCGTGGGTGGTGTCACTACCATGTTCACCATATGATTCTTCAATCCATTGATTCTAATTTCAGAGAAAAATCCCACCTATTCAATTCACAGTATCACAGTCTCCTGGGGAAGCTTGGTAGGCTTGATGGGAGTTATGGCATCATGACAAAGTCTTCCACCACACTGTCCTGCCAGCAGCTGCAGGATGTCATAGCAAACCAGTGAATTCTACCACCATGAGCATTATGTCTATCCTTTGCTGGAAGGTGAGTCCCTTGACCAGAAGCAATGCTATTTGAATACCATGATGGCAGATCAAACATTCTATAAGTCCATGGATGGTAATTTATCACAATCATTGCATGCAAGGAAGGTGTATATATAGGAAATGAGAATTCCAGTAAGAACAAATACTGCTCTATGACAAAAGTGATCCGAAGAAATACATCCACCATCATTAGCTTCAATCACTCTGGAAAACAGTACCCTATCAGCCACCAATACTCATCTCTTTGGTCAGCTGACTGGGCAATCAGCAATGGCCATAGCTGGGTCAGCATGGCGAGTCAGTCATGCTTTCGAAGCCATGCATATTCCCCACCCAGTGGTTCATGGCCATTTTGCACATGGCTCCATTGTGTAAGAACAGGAGTGGCATGGGAAAAAGGATGATTTCTAGCCACAAAAAGGAGCAATCTTTTCACTTAATTACAAACATCATCCTCCACTCAGGTTATCTTTTGGTATTGTGCCCACTCAGCAAGTTCTATCACCTACCTCATCCCCAATTTCCTTGTGACCAATTTTCCAGTCATGCCTCTTCTAAGTCCCTAACCAGCTAGCCAAACAATTCACACAAGAGCTCATACATCCATAAAGTCACTCAACTGGCCCCTTCTCCCTGTAAGCCAACCAACAGAGACACTGCTCAATGTTCTGCCCACCTAGAGAATTTCCCTTTACCAGCGTCCTTTCAAGGTCATCCTAGTACAGAGTCAAAGTGCTACAACTATCTACTCTTACATGGTGCCTGAATATCACACAGAAGGTTCTGTAAAGCAGGCCCCAGTTTCTTCTTCTGTCAGCTGATCACAGGAAACTTACTCTAAAGCCACAGGTATGGAATGAGAAGAATAAGAGTGCGACAGGACTTCAGACCATAGGCATTTGGGCTATTTCTTATAACTTACTTGTTCCTCTCTTTACTACTGGGAAGCATGTATATTCTCATCTGAATATTTGAGAGGTATTGAATTTTTGAAATCTATTTTGAGATTCTATCGTTTTAGATTTTCAGAGGAATAGGAGTAGAAAGAATCATCAAGAATAAAGATTAACAGAGTTGTAATCTCACATCCTATTATTATTTTTCCAATTTCACCAAAACCTCATTTTTTCAGACTAGTGTTCAATTGAAATCCTCTTAATGCTCATGAGGCTTTTGTGGCAACATGGCAAAACGTCTAAGAATTACAAAGACCTAAGTTTGATATTTGCCAATACCATTGCTGAAGTCTTGGCAATTAAATCTCTAGGCCTCCTGTAAATTTGGGTCTTACGCATAAACTCTTAATCTACCTTCTGAGAGTACAGGGTAGATGTTGAGTGTTCTCACCACAAAAATGATAATAATCTGCGATATATATGTTAGCTAGATTTAACCACTCTATGTGTAAAATATGTTGTACTTGATAAGTATGTATCATTTTACCTGTAGATTTTTATAAATATGTTCATTAAAAATGGAGGGAATACTACCTATGAGATACTGAATGGGCTCTAAGAAAATGAGTTCAATCAGGGAAAAGCCTTTTACAGGTAATGTTTATATTTGAACAAGAGCTTAGGATTTTTGTTTTTTTTTTTCTTTAGAAATTTTATTTAAATATACGGAAAATAGTTATGGATGGCAAAAGGTGCTATTTATCCTGTATTTTTTATTTTTGTAATTTTGTATTCTTTTATTATTGAAAAGGTGATGTACAGAGAGATTACAAGAACATGTCAGGTAATGAGTACATTTCTTTTTAGACAATGTCACCCCTTCTGCAAGCTCTCTCCCTGTGTTTTCTTCCATTCCCCCCACACAAGTTATATAGTTAATTTTCAACATAGTGTCTAGTGAGTATGTCTCTGTTTCTTTCATGGTTTTGAGCATCACAGTTATTGATAGCATGTCTGAACCTGCTTCCTGGCTCTCCCATTGCACTCCTTGATCCCAATCATTCTACAACACCACAGTAATCAAGGGGATCTTTCTAAAACATGGCACATCACTTTTCTAGCTAAAACTTTCCAATGTGTTCTTAGAATATTTGAAATTAAGTCTAAACTTTCTATTATGGTTAATAAAACTACACACAACTTCTTTTGTGACTCTATATCAGTTTTCTTTTAGGCTAGATAAAGTGTGAATTATCCTGCACACACACACATACACACACACACACACACACACACACACACACACACACACAACTCCTTTAGTTCTTACAAGAAAGTTTGAGAAGGTTGGCTGAAAGAGAGAAAAAAGCTGAGGAATTAAAATTAACAAACCTTCCCTAGAGCACCTAATTAGTAAGGCTTGCAACTGCTTCACACCCAGTTTTCAACAATATCTAGCACTTACTACATATCTTCTGCTAGACACTGAATGAATGTCTTTATATAAAGGTAACCACTTAATAGGACATATGCCACATGATGATATTATTATTCTCAAATGGAGAAAAAAGCTTGGACTCAAAGAAGTTAAGTAACTGGATTAAGTCACAGAAGTAGGAAATGGCAAGGCTGGAGTTTAAATAAACCCAGGACAGTCCCACTTCATACTGCTAACCCTAAGCATTTCCTCCTCCACATCCTCCTGCTCTTCCTCTTCCTATTATGCCAGTCCTGGAGCTCAAGCTCATAGCCTGGGAACTGTCCCTGGGCTTATTTTGAAGAGCTTAGGTTTTTTAATACATTTTTAGCAAGTTTACTTAGGCTCATCTACCCTCCCATTGCAAAATGAAAAAGTTCATATTATTCTGTATGAGTCAGTACTTTGCTGAGATAAATTTTTTCAATACCATCTGTTTCATCAAATAAAATTCCTACTCTACATTAAAGATCAGCTATTGTATCATTCATAACATCTGTACAAATACAATTTCGAGATATGTAAGGGGGTTGGAAATTTTTATCTTTCATATATTATGTTCCTACAGCTTGTTTTATGCTGTATTTTGGAGTCCAACTGGAAGATAAATCTTTGCCCCTCTGTCTGAAGTAGTTTCACGTACAACCCGTTTATGATTATAACTCTGTTGTAGTTCCTATCTCTTATATTTTTAGAGTTTTAATTCATTCCATGTTTGAAACCAAAAGACAATCGCTGTGCTATTTGTCTATGAAAGGTGATTGTGCACAGTTTAACATTTGGCAAGCAAACGAGAACCATGACTATTTCTGTTAACATAGGAGGAATCCCCATCAGGGAAGTGACTTCAACTGAAAGGAAATATTTGGATAGGAGGAAGAGGGAAGAAAAGAAAAAGAGCAAATAAAACTTGTCAAGGGACCACTGTGTTGGGAGCCTTTTCTCTAGACTCGGTGCATTGAAAAACTCCATTATGGAGGTATCATTCACATTCACACACGAGCAAAACAGTATCAAAGACTATTATTCCACACCACAGCTAATATGGTGAAGAGGGGAATGGATCCCAGCTGTCTCCTCCATGAACTTGTGCAGCTTTCAGACTGAAGCTAAGTGGACAGCATATCTACTCTGTAGCATAGTGGAGAGGGAAAGAAATGAGTCCCAGATTGGATAGTGAAGAGTGCCAACTTCAGAAAAGAACCACTGAAGGAGGGTGGGGAGAGAGGAGAGATGAGGTGCAACAGTTATCACCAGCACAAAGGAGGAAAGATAATTTCAAAGGAAGGGTACTTGAGAATGGTCAGCATTAGGAAGTTCAATCAATAAAAGAACAGGCTCTCCACCTGCTAATGCAATCACCATTAACCCAAAAAAGCATACAAATCATCATTAATGCTTTCTTCTCCCTCACCAATTAGTAGCAGGGTTCAAATGAATTCCCTTGCCAGGCCTTCCTTTCCATCCTTTCTGCCCTCACTCTACTTCAAACGTTTACTCCCCAGCTGAGAAACTTGTAGCCTGGTCTTATGGTTTCTAGTTGGTGCCCTGGATTCACCCAGCTTCTTCTCTTCAAAATAGTTTCATGTGACTCTTCTGTGCAGAGTTCAAAAGGGATTTCCCCCCACACCCCTGTCACAAATCCAGTATTTTTCCAGTCTTTACACTCTCTAGACACCATTTTACTTTTAAGCCGCTGTCCCATATGACACTAACTAACCCTATGAGCTTTATCTGCTTGACTTGATCAGTGGCTGTGAACTACTTGCTCTCTGACCTTTATTCTATCTGTACCTCAGTTTATCAGCTGCAAACATGGAAATAATTTTTTTAAGAAAAAATAGTGCTTATCCCCTATAATTAGAGAATAAAAGATGCAAAACTCTTGAAATAGTGCCTGACTGCACTATTGAATAAGCACTCAATGAATTTTAGTTATAATTGTATTAACTTTATGATTTCATAATTAACTTTTCAGCTAAATGTCATACAAAAACCCCCAACAACAACAAATAGGACCATGAACAGTGTATTGGTACCACGTAACATTTAGCCTCCACGTTATGCTTTTAGCCACTTTGCCATGATCCCAACAAACTGCCCAATTTCTGCCTCTAAAAGGCTCTCCATGTATTCTGACTATCTACTCTGAAGAGCCTGTCATACTTAAATGACTGATTCCTAAATATAGTCATTCTAAATCCAATCACTACCCTTTCAGAAGCGTTGTCGCTGAACTCTTTCTGAGAGCAATGGCCTACCAATTTGGAATATTTTTACTTTTTGTGTAATGCTTATTAATTTATTGCTTGTAATTTTTTTTTGCCAGTCCTGGGGCTTGAACTCAGGGACCTGGGCACTGTCACTGAGCTTCTTTTGCAGAAGGCTAGCATGCCAACAGTTGAGCCACAGCATCACTTCTGGCTTTTTCTGTTTATGTGGTACTGAAGAATCGAACCCAGGGCTTCGTGCATGCTAGGCAAGCACTATACCACTAAGCCACATTCCCAGCCCTGATTGCTTTGGTAAACTTTTAAACTACTATATTTTCCTATCACTTTTAAGTCTACAAATCACTTTGAAATCCATCTGCTCCTTAGGTTTCATTTCCCTGACTATGATTGCCTGCCCCAGGTGGCAGGAACTGAGATTTTGCTTGTCTATGTAACTCTGCCCTGCCAGGGCACTGCCAGGGAGCAGATTCCTAAACACAGGCGCATGAAGGGCATGGATTGTCCTATGCACACAGCTTCACCGTCACTGAAGAAAGAAACAAACTACTTTTCAAGTAAGAAAAAAAGTCAATTAAGGTTTTTAAGGATCTCACTTTTCCTCCAAGAAATAACTTTCCAACTTTCTAGCAAATCTCTTTTTAGTTCAAATACCTGATGCTGCAAACGGTCATCTCTGTCTTGATACATCTTAATGGCTAGCAAAGTGTGGGGAGGGGTAGTTGCCATAGTGACCAAGAGAAATGTCTGTAGACAGACAATTTCTGTCACTGAGACAGAAGAGTATTTCCTGTTCATCCATCTCTAGTTTGATTTAGTATAGTAAAGCTCCAAGGCAAAGTCGATTCATTTCAATTACAGAAGACATTGCTCTGGTTCTGACTCCGCAGGAATGGTACCAGTAATGTGTCACCAACACTTGACAATGGCTCAGTCTCAGCAATAGTTTGACAAAAGAAGAATCTCACCACTTGTTGACTGACACCAGTAGAGTCACATCAGTAATCAATAACAGTTCAGTCTCACTCATATTTTTGTGTGCCTTAGGACTGGAGTTAAGATTGCCACAGAAATGAAATCAACTATGAAAGATATTCATTTGTAATTCTAAGTGCTTACATTCACATAAACAATTATTTAACATGTACACAGGCCAGTAGTTACTAACTATTTCCATTATTCATCATTTTCTCTGGCACCTTTCACCACTTAATCCCATTTTTTCCAAAATTAAAATTTAAAGAGGCAACTTCAGTCTGGTTTGGACAATGACACCATTCACTGGGAGACACAGGAGAAGAAGATGGGTCGGGGAGTGAGGTTAAATTCATCCTGAGCCATTCTAGATTTATAATGCCCAGCTAGACTTGTGTGCTGTTGGCCAAATACTTCTAAAAAGCTATCCCATTAAGCCCAGCACAAGGTCGACTAATGCCTTCTGGCTTCTGTGAGTCTGAGGTTCGTATCTCTGATATTAGATAATCCATTTCACTGGATGCTACAGAGACCATTCTTTTGCAGAGGAAAACGAGTATTTTCCAACTTCAAAATAGACTTGCTAAAAGGTAGATTTCTAATTTCTAGTTAGGCGATTTATAATGTCTTCTTGTAATAAGGCATATGTGAAGTAGGTTCAGATCCAGGTCTATGGATCATGCTCTTGTTCAAACACACTTGATATTTACAATGTCAACCATGTCACCAAGATGGGGGGAAAATCATGGTTTAGTATGCTGAGCAAAGTTGACTCACTGATCATCCCAGGATTTAATCAGAAAATGCTCAAGATTTCAAGGCAAATATGAGCTGTAGCTGCTCATCTCTCCTAGTTCTAATCTATTACCCTATTTGGTACCATTAGAGAACCGGAGCAGAGCATTCAACACAACCTAACATGTCAGACTAGACAACTTGTATGCAATAAAAAAGGCCAAAGGCAGATTTAAACATCAAATGACCCCATTTTCTTCAAAGACATTGACACTGATTTCTCTTTAGTCTTTTTCAACAATGATATTGTCTTTATACGTGTTTATTACAATAAATTCATACCAAATCAATAAATTCTTACACTTGCATGAGATTTTTGTTTTTGTTTGTCCTGGGACTTGAACTCTGGGCACTGTCCCAAGCAACTTTTGCTCAAGGCTGGCATTCTACCACATGAGCCACAGTGCCATTTCCAGATTTTTCTGAGTAGTTTATTGGAGATAAGAGTCTCATAAGCTTTCTTGCCCCAAGTAGCTTCAAACTGCAATCCTCAGATCTCACCCTCCTGAGAAGCTAGGGTTACAGGCATTGATTCCTGGGTCCTACCTTTGCCTACGTTTCTTTGCTGTGGTGTATACGTTAAAGAACAGGAAGTTCTAATGTTTCTTACTATCAGTGGAACTATGTTGAAAACTTAGAAATAACTTGAGAATACCAACATTAGGATTCATCGCCGTGATGTGGCAAAGGCATGGGAGGTTTAGAAATCTTCACATGTGATAGACAGACTCTTCTGAAGAGACAATGCCCCTATTAAACTTATGGCTTCTAATGTGTAACCTCCAACATCCTAAAAATATCCCAGAGACTTTTATGTTCTTGGTACTAAAGTTTGTAAGATATGGTGAACAGAGGATGTTGTCCTAATGACCTAGGACTAGATTTCATAACTACATAGATGCCCTCATACTAATTAATATGATCATCTTAACTACCATCTGAAACAGTATTCATTGTTGAGGAGAAAAAAAACAAAGGCTATTCTCAGCCACAGAACATGACCAAAAATTGTGGATACACATTTCTTTCTGTATAGCTGAATTGCATGTCATCGTCTGATGAAAACCAACCCAAAATTACAGTTATAATCTAGTTATAATAATGTCAAGCCAGACTCTGGACAACCTGCTTCTGGAAGTCCTCTCCAGGCTGGTATGGCCCGTGCCTTTGTCAGACTAACTGCATGGCCCACATCTGAGGTCATCCTAAATCTCATGATGGAGAAGAACAAACTCAAATACTCAACTACAACTAGTTTAATTGGCTGTGAACTTCCATAGGGTTTGGGATTATTGTGTTTGGGGGATGAGAATTTTAGGAGATTAACAATATTTGAAAAGCACAGTCATTTTTTCCAAATATAATATCAGAAAAAACTCCATTTGGGTGGCCTAGCATGCTCAAGACCCTGAGTTTGATTCCCAGTGCTGCAAGAAAAGAATAAGAGGGCTGGGGATATGGCCTAGTGGCAAGAGTGCTTGCCTCGTGTACATGAGGCCCTGGGTTCGATTCCTCAGCACCACATATACAGAAAATGGCCAGAAGTGGCGCTGTGGCTCAAGTGGCAGAGTGCTAGCCTTGAGCAGGAAGAAGCCAGGGACAGTGCTCAGGCCCTGAGTTCATGGCCTAGGACTGGCCAAAAAAAAAAAAAAGTAAAGAAAAAGAAGAAAGCTGGATAGGGGGAGAGAACGGAACAGAAGAGGGGCAAGGGGAAAGAGAGGGAGAGAAAGGGGAAGGGACAAGAGAAGGAGGGGAGAGGAATAGGAAAGGAAGGAAGGGAGAAGGGGATGGGAAGACAAAGGAGAGGTGAAGAGAAGGAGAGAGAAGAGGGGGAAGATGAAACACACTCCCAATTCTTTTGTCACTCAGTGACAAACACAATCAAATTTTCATCCCTATACCTGGGAAAATAAGGAAATGCAATGAAGCTGGGTATTGGGGCACCGGGGCTCACATTTCAGACCCAGTGACTCCAGACTCTGAGACAGAAGAATTGATTGAGCACTTTGCCTTAATACCAGCCAAGGCAACACAGCCAGACCCTGCCTTCCATATAATTTCTACTCATTAAAAATGAAGTCTAAAATACAAGTCAAATTAAATCCTCTAGCGACCTTAAAGGTAAGTTGTAGCTAACAAACAAACAACCTATTTCAATTCAGAACAGTAAATGTTCTTTACTCATGTGGATTTGTAAAGATCTAGTAATCTGAAGACCACCACAAAATAAGGAAACTAGAGATAAGCTCAAAAAAAATGTTCACAGTGTTCTTGACCAAACTAAATAAAATCCCATTGTAATTTTCAGCATAAGAAAATGTTTAATTCTTTGCTCTTTTTCTTAAGTCAGCATAACTTCCTGTATCTGCCTTATGGATAACATTGGATGAGCCAGCCTAAGAGAACTGGAGTCCTGTTCTTACTGTTCATCTGCTGTTTGGATCTAGCCCATTGCGACTTTCCTTATTTCTGACACAAATTCATCAAGATCACTTCATTAGTAATGGAAAAACTGTACATGGAACAAGAAATTATTTCGGGGAAATATCTAAAACTTTCAAATGTTGAAATTATTTCACCATAAAATTTGGACTGCAATTAAGTTGTCACACTGATTGAAAATTCACTTCGGAGCATTTTTTTCCAGAAAAAAAAGCTTTTCTATCTGTAACATAATACAAGGAGAACACGCAACAATGCAGAGGAAATAGCATCAGCATCAAGAGATTTGGGTGACTAAAGAACATCTGCAATAATTTTAGCATTTACCGTTTTCCTTTGATTTCTCTGCAGTGAAAATACTTCATTATACAAAATAACTCTGCTAGAAAAAGAATGTATGCCCACATCCTCATGATTCCTACGTATGTAGTAATACATACATATATATATAAATATATATAAATATATATATATATTTCATACCGTAAAGTATGGCTGTTGAGGTGGAAAGCAATGTCTAGTATCCAAGAATGCAAAGCGAGCAAAACAAGCCACTGTTATGCATGGACATAGACCACCTCTCCATAACACACAAGATACCTGTTCTGGAATTTCTTCTTGTTAAGTAAGCTGTTTCATTAAAGAATAAGAAAAAATAATTTTTTACTGCTTTTCAATTAACCTGTATGAGCTATTTCTCAAAAACTAACAAAATATGCTAGGCACCATTGGCTCATGCTTACACTCCAGCTACTGAGGAGGCTGAGAGCTGAGGGTTGCTGTTTGAAGCCAGCCCTACCAGTAAGACTGTGAGCCTGTTATCACCAAGTAACCAGTCAAAAAAAAAAAAAGCCTCTGAGTAGAGCTGTGGCTCATGTGGTAGAGCACTAATCTTGATTTTAAAAAAGTAAAAATTCAGACCACTCCCAGGCCCTGAATTCAAGCACCCAACAGGCACAACATACTCTAAAATGAAACATGTAAAGATACACGCAAACCTAATTCAATAATTAATGAAACAGAAAAAGACTCAGGGTCCATCATGATACCCTAGTATGAATGAGCAAAGTTGAGTAAATGCTAAACATGGCGTGTTTTCCCTGCTCAGGCGAGGCCAGCCAGGTTTAGTAAGGTTCCACAACGAATGAGGCCCCACAGGACTCCTGCCCTTACAAGGAGACCATTTTCCACCAGAGTGGGACCTTCCTGGAAGTGACCACCTTCCCCTGAAACCATGTCTATCCTCAGCCGAAGCCTTGGGAGGCAAGTTCCTCTGTTGGAACTTTCTGGAGAATGGAGCCAAGTTCTTTTTCTGGACAGCTCGAGAATTTGAGGATATTTGGATACTTCTCCACTCTGAAGCTTCTTTGCAGTTATCCTACTCATATTTATACCATATGGCACCAATGAGACGCTCAAGTAAACATTCTTTGCACACCATTTTACTAACTCAGTTCTTTAGTATTTATTAAGACTAACATGGGCTGGGCACTGGAAAACCTGTAGCATACAATTCTTTCATTAAAACTTTGACTCTGAAGACCATAATAACATACCTCTTAACTAGCGTCATTCTATGGCAGTGATTATAGACTTAATTCCTTAGATGCTGTATTAGTTCTAGAGAGCTCCATGCAGTATTGCTAATCATCAAGAGGCGCTTCTCTTTCTATTTTTGATGGAGTAGGTAACTTAGGCTGGAAGCACTTAAAGACCTTCCAATCCTAAACTACTCATTAACAGTGGAGCCAGACTTTCCAACAATTCTGATCCTCCAACTGAGTCCTTTCTACTGGCTACACCAATGCTACCTAAGTGGGGGGAAATAACCAGCATACTATTTTAGACACATTATGAATATGGCACTATTTATGTTACTGGTATTTACTCCAAAACATTTAAGTGCAAAAATCTTTAAGAACATGGATAAGCAGTGCTGATTTGTAAAAATTTAATGAAGGTCATTAAAAATAATGCTGGCTGCTAGAAAAAATTGGAAGAGAAAATGCCGAGTGTACCAAATCCTACTTTACCTAGCTGAAACTAACTCTTTTGAACGTATTTTCTCTGACCTAAGTGTCTATTCAAGAGCATAGTCTTTCCCTTGCTAAAATAAATTAGGTGAGTGGAGCTCTTGCATTTAGTGATAAAGCACACCCAGGAGACCAACTATGTCTACTTCAACACTGTACTCACCGTAATGTGAAAATCCCACCTACCATCTTGGATTTTTTCTTTGGAGGGCAACATTTACTAAACCTCTGTAGTTAATTATATTAAATAGTACTGTCACATCATATACTGTGAACTTTGCAGAAGAGAAATTTGACCAGTGTCTTTCAAGGGAGTACATTTATTTATATATATATATATATATATATATATATATATATATATATATATATATATATATATATATATATATAATTATTTTCAAACCTTCACAACATAGTTACTCTGCATGCTGATTTCCTTTCTATTTCACATTATAAGATCGAACATTGAGTGTCTGGGGGAAAATTATTTAACTTTTACAATATTTGTACTAAATTTAATATTAATAAAAAGGGGAAAATCATCTCAAAATTCGAACAACGTTTTTACTGCAAACACTACTTGCAGAAAAAGAGCTCTTCAATTTAGCACCTTTTAAAAGAGATTTTATAAATGATGATACAGTATGTTAAATTAATCCTTCTTTTACTCTCACATTCTCTGCCCTCTCAACCCCTATTATTCAATAGCTTTCACTGAGTTTTGTTTTGCCATCTTCATTCTCAGATGCAATATGTTTCAGTATTGTTCAACCTGTAACATTCTCTACCCACATGTGGTGTACTTTGTACATATCTTTTAAGGATAAGAAAGCTGAGGCAAGTCATGAGGCTAGGAGAGATGGGGAGAATGAAGGAAGGGGATGCATTGTACTCAACTGATATGGTGAATACAACTCCTTTGTACAAAGACTTCAAGATTTAAAAAAAAAAGAATTACAGTATCTCCATTTAACAAAATATAACAGAATGTAAACTTCCGTGTCCTATTATTAAAATAAATTGTTTTACAAGGCCAAATTTGAAGGCAAGAATGACATTTGGAAGTCCTTGAACCCAACCCCATTATCTAATAGATACAGACAATAGAGGTATCAGCTAGAATGAACCAAATCACCTCCTACTGGAACACGAGTTCATTGAGATCTGTTTCCCAACTCTCCATAGAACTCTGATACAAATGTGCTATAGAGGAAGACACAAGGGAGACAGACCAGCTCAGAAACAAACTGCATGTGAATTATGTGGCATTATTAGGAAGAGCAATATAACCAGTACTAGCACAGCTTCTGATCTACCTGGAGGATTTAAGAGAATGCTTATCATTTCAACTTGACGTCTGTGTAGGTCATTAAGGCTGGGTAGCCATTTGACAGGCAGACATGAATGGGGAAGATTCCAGGAAGAAGAGACAGAGACAGAAAAGCAGGAAGAAAACAAG
The DNA here is from genome assembly GCF_023159225.1 of Perognathus longimembris pacificus. NCBI lineage: Eukaryota > Metazoa > Chordata > Mammalia > Rodentia > Heteromyidae > Perognathus > Perognathus longimembris. The sequence goes on from NW_025960182.1 coordinate 35,813, forward strand.
TTTCTAGAAACCAGGAATTCCTATTGCTGAATGCTATAAGTATTAGGAAAATTTTAAAAAGGCTGGGGTCAACTTGGGCTCCTTCCATAAGGCAGTGGAGAAGAGGTATTTAAGCATAAAATCTACATTTTAGAAGTGTCCCAATGTGCAGGGTGCTGGTGGCTCATGCCTGTCTGTCATCCTAGCTACTCAAGAGGCAGAGCTTTGAGGATCATGGTTTAATGCCAATGAGGACAAGAATGTCTCTTAAAGAGTCTCATCTCCAGTTAACTACAAAACAAAAAGGAAAACAAACACCTGGATGTGGCAGTGTGGTTCACAGTGACAGAGGACTAGCCTTGAAAAGAAAGGAAGAAGGGCTGGGAATATGGCCTAGTGGTAGAGTGCTTGCCTTGTATACATGAAACCATGGGTTCGGTTCCTCAGCACCACATACATAGAAAAAAGCAAAAAGTGGATCAATGGCTCAAGTGGTAGTGTGGTAGCCTTGAGCAAAAAAAAAACAAAACTGCGGGCAACTTTGCTCAGGACCTGAGTCCAGGACTGGCAAAGGAACGAAGGAAGGAAGGAAGGAAGGAAGGAAGGAAGGAAGGAAGGAAGGAAGGAAGGAAGGAAGGAAGGAAGGAAGGATAAAAGAAAGAGAGTAAGTGAGAGAGAGAGGAAGAGAGTGAATGAACTCAGGGACAGCACCTGCGTTCATGCAACACAAACAATAACAAAAACAAAGAATCAACAAAGTGCTAGTTTTCCAATAAGAGATTAAACATTTGTTAGAAATATATTCCTTACTTATTTTTTAAAAGCCCCTCGCATTTGAATTTTTAAATTTAGCTCAAATGAGCAAAGCATCAGGCAGAACTTCATAGGTCGTATTTAAAAAGATCACATTGGCACTGAACTACATTGAGCTCCTACATCATCATCAGTATAGAGAAAAGGAGTCTAACCTTATATTTCTTTTTTTTTCAGAAAATAGAAAATGCTGTCAAGATGATATCCTCTCAAATAATTGTTACTTCTAAATGGGCATAATTAGTTGGTTGAGAGCAGTCATGATTGACCTAGTAGTTTTCAATGTTATCAAAAGTTCTAAAGGCCATCTTTGATCAGCAAACTATTTTTAGAATAATCCTCACAGCTACCATGTGCGTTATAATTAGAAAGACACCATCACCTCCACTTGGAGTAGCCAGCAGCCTCTCTATGTGTTTTCCTTTTCTTTTTTTGTAATAATTACTTATTTATTGTCAAAGTGATGTACAGATGGGTTACAGTTTCATACATTAGGCTATGTTTTCTTATATGCAAATTATGATTTCAACACTTACCCAATCTAATATTCAGGTTGTTCTAGCAATGAAATGAGATAATTAATGTAAGATCAATTAACAGCAATTTTTAGAAAGCTGAGCTGTATGAAAGCTCACACCTCATTGTTGGATCCTCAGAATTCATAGCATCTAGGACCATACAACTCATTAAATTGTGTTTTACATCATACTTCCTCATATACATATTGGGCCATCTTATTTTTTTAATTGTCATTTCAAGGGTTCTACTCATCTATTTTTTTTAAAAATCCTCATGACCAAAATGTGCCCTCTAATTCTCTAATTCTGTAGGAATAATGTAGTTTGCTGCATACAAATTACTGTCATCACATATTTCTAAGCTGTGTACATTGAACATAACAAAACAGGTTAAAATTAAAACACATGATTTAGCCAGGCACCTGGGGCTCATGCCTGTAAACCTGGTTACTCAGCAAGCTGAGATCCAGAGGATCAGGGTTCAAAGCCAGCCCAAGCAGTAAAGTCCAAAAGACTCCATCTCCAATTAACCCGTGAAATGCTGGGCTAGATGTGTAAGTGGCAAAGTAGCAGCTGAGCGGGCATACATGGCAGGATGAAGCCTTGAATTCAAACCTTGTTACTAGAGGTGGTGTGAGAAGAGAGGAGAGAGGAGGAGAGGGGACGGAAGGGGAGGGGAGGGAAGGGGAGAAGAGAGGAGGGGAGGGGAGGAGAAGAGAGGAGAGGAGAGGAGAGGGGACAGGAAGGGAGGGGAGGGAAGGGGAGGAGAGGAGAGGAGAAGAGAGGAGAGGAGAGGAGAAGAGAAGAGAGAGTGCCCAATACATGGTTTAATAAGATTCTAATAGTTCAGGACTTATTTTTGTAGCTTTAGACTGATTTACAGAAGGAAAAGGCTTTTCACAAGTGAATGAACAATTATAGAAAGCAAATTGCTGTCTTCCACATAATAAACACATAAACATATTTCCATGTAATATTTTACATCAACATGACTGTTTACCTAGAAAATATGTCAAAATACTTGACTTAGGAAAAACAGTCCATCACTTAAAATATTGTAAATTATCTTTCCAATCAGATTTTAAAACAACAAAAAAAAATAGCTGCTAAGTGCCAGTGGCTCACACCTGTAATCCTAACTTCTCAGGAGTCTATGAGCTGAGAATCACAGCTCAAAGCCAGCCAGGCAGGAAAGTTTGTGAGACTCATCTCCAAATAACTACCAAAAAAACTGGAAGTGGACCTATGGTTCAAATGGTAGACTACTAGTCTTGAGCACAAAAGTACAAGGACAGCACCCAAGCCCTGAGTTCAAGCCTCAGGACTGGCACAATGAACAATTCATAAATAGACCCAAGATGTTAGAATGGCAATGTGGCTTAGCAGCAGAGTGCTTGCCTAGCATGCATGAAGCCCTGGGTTCCATTCCTCCCCACCACATAAACAGAAAAAGCTGGAAGTAGTGCTGTGGCTCAAATAGTAGAGTGCTAGCCTTGAACAAAAGCATCTCAGGGACAGTGCTAAGGCTTTGATTTCAAGCCTCAGAACTGGCAAAAAAAAAAAAAAAAAACCCACAACATTACATTAAGTATATGTATATAAGCCCCTGGAAATACTACTGGGAAATCATATTATATATATAATCTGAAAATAATTACTAAATGAATTAAGTTAGCGTAATGAATATTTAAGTAGGTCAAGAACCTAAATGCTTGCATACAGTACTTAGAAATTTTCTAAGCACACTCTGCTGTGAATCTGTTTTATAATGTTGTACAGTAATATGGTAATACTATCATAATATTATAGCTGATTAATATTCTCTATGAATTTTTTAGTAAGTGCCACCACAGTAGAGCAGCTAAATAAATATTACCACAAGTAATTGAGACCATGAGTGACAGGTGATTGAACTGCTCTTTGTGTTTAAATTACAAAATGAGTTTTCACACAGAAGGAGAAGGGATGGAATCACGGGAGGGGCCCGGAGAAGTTATCTACCAACTCTTTCCAAGTGACTATGTTAGGAATTATAAACATAGCCAAAAAACAGGAGAGGAAGTAAAAATCAACCTCCCCGCACCATCAAGGCCTTAGGAATCGAGTGCTGCATATTGTGTAATGATTGAGTATTGTGTAATGATCCCCATGGAATAAGCCATGTGCCCTTGGCCCTGAGAAAGGCCCCTGTGAGCTCTTCCCAGGGACCATAATCCTGTCATTCCTTTCAACCCTGACAAGGAACCGGCCTTGAACTGACAGCAATCTGTCACATGGTTGTCATCTCCAACCACATTTCCTCAGACCTTTCACAGGGTTGAGTTCGAGGTGACCAACCCTATTGTAACAAAAAGATCAGTGTGTCCAGGCCCAAAGCAAGACAGAGATGTGTGATGCCCTTTGTAACATCTGACCACCCAAGAGAAAGACCGTGAATGAGGCCATCAACAGAATCCGCAGAGGAGCCTGAGGGAATAGAAGCTGACCAGAGACCAGATCTGCCTCTGCTCGCAAACAAGTAGTCTTTACGGCAAAAGTTATTTTTCAAAAAACTCATGATGATTCTGTCTCCTGTATTCTATTAAAAAATTCCAAGAAATACCCATTTTTATTCAATCCCAGGCAAAATTTCACATAGCCTGCAATGTCAAGCTGATCTCCAGAAAGTTTATTTAAAAGGCCAGTCATGCATAAGGGATGTACAGTAACAATGGGCGTAGATGTTGGCCACCCATCAATCTACTAACAAAATGCCAAAAGACTTTGTACAGCGCCTTGAGCAAGTAGTCATGGGACTGTTTCCTTTCCCTTCCTTCAACATTTCCTTCAACACACTGGGAAAAATACAGATCCATCTCTTCTTTCCTCCATATACCCTGCTTCTCCACACACCTGCTGACATCGCAATGTCATTATAAGTTCTCACAGATGATCAACTGTCAACAAAATACTTTGCGTGTGCCTAGCACAGGCTTGACACATAATTGGTACTTAAGATTGTACTTATCGTGTGAGTCTTTTTGGAGGGATGGGTGCATTTCTTACACAAGCGGGTTTTATTGAACATGCTGAGCAAGAAACATCCCATTTTAAAAAGTCAGCGAGATCTCAAAAGACTAGAATAAGCTAAGGAAGGGAACATTCTCGACTTTAGAAGTTGTTTCAAGATGGAAGTTAGTTAAGTGTGGTCTAGGCAAGAACTGATCTCTACTACTAACTGCTGAATTCTATCAAGGATGATGACGCCAGCAAATAAAAGGAAATTATGTGACACAACTATGTGTGTGGTGGAGGACTTCTTATTTTCAATAGAGATTTATTCCCTACTCACTTCCACTCTTGGACCAGAGTTCTGTTTGGTAAGAGAAATGAACTACCATATATTAGCAAACATTGTCAACATTTCCTCAATATGGTGTCTCACCCAAAATTCTTCTTTATCAGGCAGATTTTCTGTTTTCGTGGCTTGCCACCCTCTAGAATGGTTCTTCTTTGCCAATATTTCCTCTAAAACTCAACAAAAATGCCATGTAGATGATTCAAACCTTGCCTTGCACAATAGAACTAACACCTGCCATGCTCCTGGAATGACACTTTGAGCCCAACAATACCCATGGCCTTCATTTTCGCACCTTTCCATTCACCCTTCCGAAAAGGATGCCTGGCGATGTCAAAAGGATGAGAACATCTTTATTCTCAAGTGCCATTACATTCAATTAGACAGGAACTCAAGTATAATATCCTTGATCATCACCCATTCATAGTAATTTAGAGCTTTTCTTTTGAGTCTAAAGTTGCAACAGTCGTTGCAAGATAATCAGCCTGATTGAAAGACAGAAGGCTAAAAAGGGGCAAAACAGAACTGGGAAAGGAGCAATCTTAACCAACTTATTCAGTTTTGAAATTTTTTAATTGACTCTTCTGAAAGAGTTAGCAGCCAATATATATTTGGCCTACAGGTAAATATTAGAACACTATCCCAGGAGAACTTAGGTTTCATATGTCTCCAATGACAAATAAAAAGGCTTGGAAATTATTAACTATGTACATAGGTCACAAGAAAATTTCAGCCAGGCATTAGTTGTTCACACCAGTACATTTAGCTATTCACGAGCTTGAGGTCTGATGATCACAGATCAACAGCTAGTCTGAGCAGGAAAGTCTGTGAGACTCTTATGTCCAATTAACCACCACAAAAGCACAAGTGGCACTGTGGCTCAAAGTGATAGAGTACTGGACTTGAACAAAACAGCTCAGAGAGAATCCCAGCCCCGAGTTCAAATCCTATGACTGACAAAAAAAAAAAAGGACAAAAGAAAATTTCACTCAGTAGTAAACACCTTAGGGTCCTTTCAGAAAACCCAATTCAGACAGCATTTCTACATATCAGCTTCTGATTTCACAGTCCAGCCCATGAATTTTCTGGCCCAGTTATTATTGTATTATTATAGTTACTGTATGACTTGCATGTGAATGTATTTCTCATCTTTGACCATTGAAATATGTGCTATTATTTCAATGAGCTTAAGCTGAATCAACATACAAGGTCAGGCCACACTTCTACAGCACAGTAATAGTTCTTGATCCATATAATTTTAAAGCCCTATAATCTATGAGTCCTAGCGCATACACCTATGTGACTTTAGAAATGTTCAGTGATTGGATCCTCTCTAGCATTCACATTTCCTAGATGTTGAAATGGAATATTAAAATAAGAAAGTTTTGGCAGCCTCCAAGAAAAAAGGTTGAGTGCCTCAAGCTATTAATTTTTATTGAATTGAGCCCTTTAATTGCTTGGGTGTTGGAGAATTAAAGTCTCCAACCAGTGGAAAAATTTAGCCCCGGCACGGTTACTCTGATGCCTCATTAGCACACTAATAGGCCCTTGGGAACACATTCCCTGTTTTAGTCCATCAGCCTGGAATTGGGGAAGGACTAGTGATTTTTCTTTTACTTCCCAAGAGAATTTTTACTGCAATTGCACTTTTAATTTGCGCCTGCGCTACATGTTTCATGTGTCTTTGTCCTTGTTTGATTAGTTGTGTTTCGTGTGGAGTGCTAAATTGGGAAAAAAGTCCTCTGGTGGGCGGCCTCGGCAGGTTGATTGCCAGGGGATGGAAATCTCCACTGGGGAGGATCCCCCTGAGAATTTTCAGGGCCCTATGGACTTTCCATCACTCTGGCTGGCAGCTTGTGGACGCTGGACATGCCATCCAAGGCGTAAAAGCCTCTGTTTCTATGTTCTGTTTTGTCTTGACTAGTTTTGTCTTTGAGATTGGCACCAGTTTTAAACTTTTAAACTTTTGTTTCCCTTATTTCTGTTGTCCATTTACATGTCTATGGGCAAAACATTTACTAGGTACTGTGTCTCCTTCTGCAAGAAGGCAGAAAAAGTGCAGGCTGCTAAGAGCTGAGTTCAAACAGCTGGCTAGGCTAATCTTAGCCTGAGAGTAAACACTAAGAGTCAAGTGCTAGGTGGACTCAGTAATACTCCAGGGGACCCCAACCCAGTTATCTTCAGTGTTTAGTATGCTAAGATACTTTGCTAAAACTAATAGTTCCTAGCGAATAAGACTAAACAATGCTAAAATCATTCATTAAAGGTTTTGTTTTAAGTTTTGGTCATTACAAGAGTAAGATTGGAAAATATACCTTTTGCCACTAAAAAATGTACGGCTGATAGTTGTTTGGACTGCTTTTAAGTTCTGTTTACATTAATACCTACATATGTGAATGTATGTATGTGTGTGTGCTCGCACACAAATGTATGTGGGTGTGAATGTGTTCAAGATTAAAAATGTATGATGTAAAAATAGGTTAGTTTAACTTTAAACTTCAAAAGATCATTGAATTTGGGCATTACCAAAAGCTTTAAAGGATTATTTATTTTAAAAGGAACTATAGTTAAAAATTCTTTAATTCATGGTTAAAAATAAATAAATAAATAAATAAATAAGAACTTAGCATGGGCCCTTGAACCTATCCTCAGTAGTGAGGGGTAAACTGACAAAAGTGCAGTTTAGCCAATCCACGTGATGGGACAGCCGTAGGGTGGCGTCCATTCATAGTGGAGAGGGCAAGCTGGCCCCAAGGCAGTTCATCAAGCTCTAAGGAGTAGGATGGAGATAGGCCCATTCTATAGGACAGGCCAATGGAGGCCTTTCTTTTATTTCTTTTGTTTTCAGGTATAAACATTGGAAACCTCAGGGTAAAATGTATGATTTGACTGATACTTCTAAAACTGCCCCTTAGGATGGATTAAAATTGGAATATCTTAAAGGAGAGTTAAAAGTTTATTTACCTGATATAACTCGATTTCTGTACAGGTTTGCAATTTGGATGTATCAAAAAGGCAAATATGCTAACTCTGAAATCTCATGGTTATAATTCTGGGACACACTGCTAAGTGTACTCTTGTTACAATTGTTTTGGGTATCAATTTAATGAATCAGGTACTAAATTTTTTAAGTGTATACTGTAATGTAACAGTAAGATTAACTATCTTAAGTCACATATAATCAGGTAAATATTTTAAAGTATATAAACTAATGGGGGATAGAAGTACACAACTTTCATTAACTCTCTGTATATAGGAAAATGGCTCTTTTAAAGCAGACAACCAGGAGGCAATGTGCCCCCTGGGCTTCAGTTTTTCTATGCAAATACAGGCTGAGGTAAAGTTGTGAAAGCCTCTACTTTAAAAGGTTTTAGAATGCCTTTCTAGATAAGAAATTTGGAAGTGAAAAACAAGCAGCATGAAGCAATGGGTGATACCTAGGCTCCAGATTTCTTTTAATACAACCAGGCTTGGTAAAAGACTTGAGATCAAAAATGTATTCTGAGATATGAAATTTAAAATGTTTGTTTTAAGTTGGATATAGGAAAACGATGGCTATCAAGATGATTGTTTAATTACTACTCCAGTTTGTTTTACAGGTTTTCAATAAAATGATTTATTATTTGCTGCACCTGATAAAAATATTGTATCAAAATTGTTACAAATTTTGCCTTTAGACTTTCAACAGTATAATTTAATAATTGCCCCTGATAAAATTCATTTAAACAGAAGAACCATTTAAGTATCTGGGATATTTAGTTAAAAGACAAGTAATTACCCCCCAATTAATAAAAATTCGTACTAAAGAGTTTAAAACTCTTAATAATTTTCAAAAGTTACTAGGGACATCAATTGGCTTTGCCCTTCAACCTATTTTCCATTCTTCAAGGAGATTCGGATTTATGTAGCCCTCAAAAATTGACACGTCAGGAACTGCTCCTAATAAAATTTGGCAAATGGATGTAACACACATCCCTGAATTTGGCCGCTTACAATATGTGCATGTATCCATTGATACACATTCTTCTTTTATTTGGGCAACACCTCTACCAGGGGAAAAAGGGACTCATGTCATTCAACATTTACTAGAAACATTCACAGTCATGGGGATTCCTTCTCAAATAAAACTGACAATGCACCAGCTTATTCCAGTAAACAAGTACGAAAAGTTTTAGAATTTCATAACATTTTTCATGTTACAGGAATTGAATACAATCCTCAAGGTCAAGGTATAGTAGAAAGAGCTCATTATACATTAAAAACACAAATTACAAAACTAAAGAGGGGGAGTATGGATAGTACAGAGGGATATGCAACTTCTATGAAAAGTATTTATAAAACAGCCCCTGCTGTCATTGCAGAAGCATTATTTGTCCTTAACTTTTTAAATTTGTCTCAAGGAGATGTTTTAGCAAGAGCTGAGCGACACTTCCTAGCTCCGCCTATGCAAAACAAACAGCAGCCGGTTTGGATTAGATTGGGGGTTGGGCTAGATTGGGTCCTCGGGGAGTTGTTAACCCAGGGGCGAGGGTATGCTTATGTTTCTACAGAAGACAGCCCATCTTTCTAGCACCTGCTCCAGTGGATCCAGCAACAAACACCCCTCTGTCCATCAAGGGGGTGAGACATTCTCATTCAAGTGATAAGGCCATTCAAATGGACAGGTGTGCACTGGTAACCTGTAGGGGCTACATCAGAGGTAATGTATTGGGCCTATATTTCTAACCCTCCTTTATTACATCCATATTTATGGACAAAAGCCCCTGTCTCTGTTTTTACATCTATTCCTAATTTACTCTCTCCCTCTATGGGTCTGGCATTCCAGTCTTTCCTATGGAAGAGGAAAGATCATTTAACTTCTCTTATTCTCAGTTCTCTAAAGCTATCTGTCAAGGCCGTTCCCCATGTTACCCTTTTAGATATCAATATTGGATTCAGCATGGAGGTTCATATAACTCCAGTAGAACTCGGCTGATTAGACTGTCTTCCTGGTCTGTGGGATCTCATACCTATAAATTAGATAATTATGCTAGCCCTGCTGGCCTGCCTAAATGTGACAATTTTACTTATCTGAACCTGAACTTTACTGAAAGACATTGGAAAGTTGTCGAGGAAGTTTTCCAACTATTTGGAATACATCCCAGCATACTTGGTATGATTGGGGACCTTTTGGTGTGTGGTTGAAAAACTGCACTGAATATAACTCATCTTGTGAACCTACTTTATCTATGAACATGTCCAATGCCATGTCTGCTAAACAGTTTTTAGGGTGGTTTGGAGCAGGCTTTAGTGACCCCCGGCCTGCTCTCGCCCATGGAGACAGGCTATTTCCTCCACAACGTCATCTCTGGAAATTAGCAGCTTCTCTGGCTCCCGTATTGCTGGCCAATGGAACTTACTCAGGATCTAAAAGGTCCTCGGCCTCCTACAACTTCACAGTTGTAAAGACCTACAATATCTCTGCTTGTGTTCATTTTCCACAAAGACTGATGGTCGGCCCCATAAACATAACAAAGAATGCCATTACCTGCATAAATTGTAAATTGTATACTTGCTTGAATAACAATGTCACCTTTAATTTTAGTCAAGATAGGATCATGATTTTAACCCAGCGCAACTCCCTTTGGGTTCCTGTTCGCATGCATCGTCCCTGGGCTGGAGGACCTGTACAAGGATTGGTAATGCAGTTTTTCAAGCGGCTTCTGAGGAGGAGTCGTCGTGCCATTGGACTGATTATTGCAGGACTTGTTGGACTGATTGCCATTGCTACAACTGCAGCAGTATCCGGAGCCGCATTGCGACAATCTGTACAAACTCATGACTTTATGGTGCAGTGGCACCAGGACTCCCACAATCTGTGGCAACACCAGCTGGAAGTAAATGCCCACCTTCAAGATGAGTTAGAA